>NW_026873531.1:0-149803 GCF_032173495.1 Musca vetustissima | reverse complement strand
ACACCTTGGTGCAGGATATTACATCTTTGTGCATATGTTTGTAACAGGCAAAAGGAATCGAGATAGACCCATGGTTCCTTTTGAGAATATGCATAGAATTACTTTCTGACTCGATTTACGCTTGTCCGTCGGTCCATGTATTTTTGTGAACAAAGTACAGGTCGCATTTATGATTCGAATTGGGTGAAAATTGGCACAGCTTCTCTATTTGGCCCAGGGACGAACCCCATTGATAATGGGAAAAATCGGTTCAGATTTAGATATAGCTCCCATATATATTTTCGTCCGAATTAATAGAAATAGTGAACCAAATTCCCTATATATCTTTCGATTTACACGAAATTTGGCATAGGGTATCATGAATGATGTGTTGTGTCAAATTTCGAAAAAATCGGGTCAGATTAAGATATAGCTCACATATATATTTTCGTCCGATTTAAGGTAAATGTCTTTCGATTTACACGAAATTTGGCATAGAGTACTGAATTAGGTCCAGAATGATGTATGCTAAGTTTCGTAAAAATCGGTTCAGATTTAGATATACCTCCCGCATATAATTTCGTCCGATTTTATGTAAATGGTGTACCAAAGTCCCTACATATATTTCGATTTGCACGAAATTTGGCATAGCGTAATGAATAAGGTCTAGAATAATGTGTGTTAAGTTTCCTGAAAATCGGTCAAGATTCTGATATAGCTCCCATATATATTTTCGTCCGATTTTAGGTGAATAGTGCCCCAAAGTCCCTATATATCAAGCGATTGGCACGAAATTTGGCATAACGTACTGAATTAAGTCTAGAACGATGTGTACTAAGTTTTGGGAAAATCGGTTCAGATTTAGATATAGCTCCCGTATATATTTTCGTCCGATTTTAGGTAATTAGTGCATCAAAGCCCCTATATATCCCCCGATTTGCACTAAATTTGGTATAGAGTACTGAATTAAGTTTCGAACAATGCGTGTTAAATTTCGTAGAAATGGGTTCATATTTAGATATAGCTCCCATATATATTTTCGTCCGATTTTAGGTAAATAATGCACCCAAGTCCCTATATATCCTTAGATTTGCACGAAATTTGGCATAGCGTACTGAATTGAGTCTAGAATGATGTGTGCTAAGTTTCTTAAGAATCGTTTCAGATTTAGATATAGCTTCCACATATTTTCCTCCGATTTAATGCAAATGTTGTACCAAAAGTCCCCAAATATCCTTCGATTTGCACAAAATTTGGCATAGCGTACTGCATTAAGAGTAGAATGATGTGTGTTAAATTTTTTGAAAATCGGTCCAGATTTAGATATAGCTCCCATATATATTTTTGTCCGATACATACATGGTTCACCAAAGACCCCAAGGTAGGCCGATTGACAAGAAATTTGGCACAGCGTACTGAAGTAGATATAACCTAGCTTGAATCAACCCTGTATCTGATCAAATGAAAAGTTAAGTTGCAGAATTACATGTTTATGGATCCATTTTCATGTTAATGGTGCTTCAAAATTTCGACACAGTGGTGAAGGGTATCATATAGTCGGCCCCGTCCGACTTTACTACTTTCCTTACTGGTTTAAACCTGCATTAGCCGTGGAATTTCAAAAAAATATTATTAGTGTCCCTCATAAGGCATGGAATTTAAAAAAAATATTTTTTCAATATCTACACAATGGGTGGATTTGTTTCAAAATATTTTTTAACCCACTACATGAGTCTTGAAATGTATAGGTCCTGTTGATCTGACCTTGATCCTTTCCAAGTATTAAATTTTTAATGGAAATGACAGCAAATAATTATCTTTTCTGTAAGGCCCCCAGGCCCATTTTTAATTGCGCCCCTAACGATTTATATTATTTACTTTTAGTGTCATTTTGAAAAGAAATTCTAACATTTAATCTGAAATTGAACATGGTTTTGACATTATTGACAAAACAACCTTGACATTCACATGAAATTAATAACAGTTTGTGTTGTTTGCCTTTCCTGCCACAAAAAAGGACGACCTACCTACCTATACACCAAACAAATGTGTGGGCGTTTATGTGTGTTATGGTGCGTGTATTTGTATTTAAATTCAAATGCTGAAAGATAACAGAAAATCACCCACAAAGGAACAACAAAGAAGAAGAAGACAACTGAGTATTCTTTCTGTAATGAAAAGAATTTTTATGAACTCATTACAGTTCTTTTCTGTTTTGGACAATTTTGCACAAAAGTTTTGGTGATTGGTTTTTATTGAAACGGTTGCGGCGACAAAAGGGACCTCAAGGCTTGGTTCGTAAGTTTTAAATATATTGCCGTGGTTAAAACAAGGTCAAAATGTGCAAAAGAGGAATTTAGAAATGTGGATTTTTAATTGTCTGCCATGGGAAATTTGTAATGTAAAAATATTTAAATAGCATTTAAAATTTAATACAAATTTAAAATAAGAAAGAAATTTAAAATGGCCAATTTAATGTTCAACACATGACTTAGCCCATATTTCTGTTCTTGTCCAGAATGTTTTTCTTTATTTCTTCTGATAGCTCAATAATTAAAAAAAAAAAATAAATAAATAAATGAAAATATTTGTAGCTTCTTAATTTCCATTTATATATTTTTCCTAATAATAAATCTAAATAGAAAAATTTTCAGAAAAAAATTTCGTTTTGGTAAACAACAGCGATCAAGGCAGCAGTGGAGGAATTTCGAATTTATTCTATAAATAAATTAAAAATCGAAGAACACAAAAAATAAATAAATTGTCTAAATAAGTTATTTCAAAAATTAACATTCAAACAGCCTTCAGGGGAAATTTATTTCATAAAGATAAGTGTGTGTGTGTGTGTCTGTATTGTCAAATAAATAATACAATCGACATGTGAAATCCATAAATAATAGAAAATTGGAATATGGGGTTTTTGTTCGTAAATAGAATATTAAACAATAGAATAATTGTTGTTGTACAATTTTAATTGTTTAATTTTAAAAATAAATAACAATTGTTACAATGGAAGATATATATGGCTCTAAGGAGATATTTAAGGAGATTAAATAGAAATACTGTATTTTTATAAATTAGATAAATTATTTAATTGAAGCAATTTTAAATGCTTTGCTTTGAATAAATAATTTAGGGGGGAAATAAAATAAAAGGGCTGAATATAAAAATAAAGTAAAAAACTTAATTTTGAAAATATGTAATAAAAATAACCAGTAAGGAAAGTAGTAAAGTCGGACTGGGCCGACTATATGATATCCTTCGCCACTTTGGTATATTCGACATATATATCCTATTAGACATCGCATTTACGATGGAACTTGTGATATGTGATCTTTATCTATAAGTGAACCGACTAACATCAATTCGTACATAAAATCTGAAACGTATGCTAAGATTTATTTCAGTCAGGCAGAACTACAGTCGTTTGCGTACGCAATGGGACAAACTTATTTAAATCGAGTTATAACAAACATAATACACGCTATTCGGTATGCCGCACACTTTCGTGTCAATCGGACAAACATTAGGAGTTTGTTGCAACATTTACGTGAACCGATTCTCACGAAACTTAGCATACATTATTCTAGACTTAATTTCATTCAGACTCATTTCGTGCAAATCGAAAGATATATTCGGACTTTGGTGCATCATTTACATGAAATCGGACAAAAATATATATGGGAGCTATATCTAAATCTTAACCGATTTTCACGAAACTTTTCACACATCATTCTAGACTTAATTCAGTACGCTATGCAAAATTTCGTGCACATCGAAAGCTATATACGGACTTTGGTGCACCATTTACACAAATTTGGACGAAAATATATATGGAAGCTATATCGAAATCTGAACCGATTTTCCCGAAACTCACAAATCATCATTCAAGAATATGCCAAATTTCAAGCACATCGAATGATAAATAGGGACTTTGGTGCACTTTTTACATAAAATCTGACAAAACTATATATAGGAGCTATATCTAAATCTAAACCGATCTTCAGGAAACTTAACACACATCATTCTAGACATAATTTAGTACTCTGTGCCAAATTTCGTGCAAATCGAAATATAATCGGACCACTATATATGCGAGCTATATCTAAATTTACCTTAAATCGGACCGATATATCTGAACCGAATTTCGTGCATATCGAAAAATATTTAGGGACTTTGGCGTACCATTTACCTTAAATCGGACCAACATATATATGGGAGCTATATCTAAATCTAAACCGATTTTCACGAAACTTAACACACATCATTCCATACTTAATTCTGTACGCTGTGTCAAAATTCGTGCAAATCAAATAGCATATGGGGACTTCGGCACACCATTTACCTTAAATCGGACCAAAATATATATTGGGAGCTATATCTAAATCTGAACATATTTTCACGAAACTTAGCACACATAATTCTATGCTTAATTCTGTACACTGTGCCAAATTTCGTGCAAATCGAAAAATATATAGGGACTTTAGTGCACCATTTACATTAAATCGGACTAAAATATGTATGGGAGCTATATCTAAATCTGAACCGATTTTCACGAAACTTGACACACATCATTTTGGACTGAATTTAGTACGCTATGCCAAAATTCGTGCAAATCGAACAGCATATGGGGACTTCGTCACACCATTTACCTTAAATCGGACCCAAATATATGTGGGAGCTATATCTAAATCTGAACCGATTTTCACGAAACTTGACACACATCATTCTACTATGCTATGCTGAATTTCGTGCAAATCGAAAGACATATAGGGGCTTTGGTGCATTATTTACATTAAATCGGACGATAATACATATGGGAGCTATATCTAAATTTAAACCGATTTCAACGAAATTTAGCACACATTATTCTATACTAAATTTAGTACGCTATGCCAAAATTTGTGCAAATCGAAAGAAATGTAAAGGCTTTGGTACACCATTTACACAAAATCGGACGAAAAAATATATGGGGGCTATATCTAAATCTGAAGCGATGTCCACGAATCATGGCAGATATGGCACCAGACCCAATTCAGTACGCTGTGCCAAATTTCGTTGAAATCGAATAATATATAGGGACTTTGGTGCACCATTTACACAAAATCGGACGAAAAAATATATACGGGAGTTATATCTAAATCTGAACCGATTTTCACGAATATTAGCACACATAATTCTAGGCTAAATTCTGTACTCTGTACCAAATTTCGGGCAAATCAAAAGATATATATGGACTTTAGAGCACCATTTACCCTAAATCGGACGAAAATATATATGGGAGCTATATCTAAATCTGAAGCGATTTTCTTCAATTTCAATAGGATTCGTCCTTGTGACAAATAAGTGACTTGTGCCAAATTTCAACCAAATCGGATCATAAATGCGACCTTTACTTTGTTTAGGATTTAACATCTACAGACGGGCGGACATGCATAAATCGACTCTGAAAGTGATTCTATGCATATTCTCCAAAGGAACCATGTGTCTATCTCGTTTCCTTTTGCCTGTTACAAGCATATGCACAAAGACATAATACCCTGTGGCGAAGGGTATAAAAAAATCGACGCCTTATGTGGTTCTAATAAAATAGTTTTTAAAAAATCCACGCCTTTTGTGGTTCTAAAAAATAGTTTTTAAAAAATCCACGCCTAAAAAATAGTTTTTAAAAAATCCACGCCTAAAAATAGTTTTTAAAAAATCCACGCCTAAAAAATAGTTTTTAAAAAATCCACGCCTAAAAAATAGTTTTTAAAAAATCCACGCCTTATGTGGTTCTAAAAAAATAGTTTTTAAAAAATCCACGCCTAAAAAATAGTTTTAAAAAAATCCACGCCTAAAATATAGTTTTAAAAAAATCCACGCCTCCAAAATAGTTTGCTCTCCAAAAAATAGTTTAAAAAAACGCCTAAAAAATAAGTTTTTAAAAAATCACGCCTAAAAAATATAGTTTTTAAAAAATCCACGCCTAAAAAATAGTTTTTAAAAAATCCACGCCTAAAAAATATTTTTTAAAAAATCCACGCCTTATGTAGTTCTAAAAAAATAGTTTTTAAAAAATTCACGCCTTTGTGTTTCTAAAAAATAGTTTTTAAAAAATCCACGCCTCCACGCCTGCTCTCCAAAAATATTTAAAAAAATCCAAGTCTTTAGTGGGTCTATTTTTTTTTTAAATCCACGCCTTTTGTGGGTCTCAATTTTTTTAAATCCCCGCCTCGTGTATTTCTCCAAAAATATTTTTGTAAAAGTTCAAAGCCTTGTGTAAATCCTTTGGAAAATAAATCCCCGCTTTATAAGGATGCCTGAGAAATACTTTTAAAAAATTCAGGCCTCATTTTTTTTTTAAAAAAAATCCAGACCTTTGTAGCTTCCAAAAAATAGTTTGATTTTAATCCATGTTTTTTTTTCAAAATCTTTGCTTTTATTTTTTACAAATTTTTGTTTTCATTTTTTATCCTTCGGGAAATATTATCGATATGCCACACATCGCCCAATAAAACTCCAGGGGATCGAATGTTTATTTATTTAGTTTTTCTCACAACAATTTTTATGACTTTCTTAACAGTTCCCGGTAATAATACTCATATTTTTTTCATGCTCTTCCTCCCGACTCTCCCGTCACTCTCTCTTGGCAAGTAATTTATGTCAGCTACTCGAATTTCAATAATACTTAAAAATTACTTTTCTGTAACGATGTGAGTGAGTGTGTGTGTGTCAGGGGAGGTTACGCCAATGTTCTTGACATGTCAATATTTTTAAGCTGAAGAAGAAGAAAGAACCCAAGGATGTATGTTTGTATATAAAGGGTTTATGAGTGTGTGTGTGTAAGATGTAATGCAAAACCAAAAAAAAGAGGACAGCAATATTTGGTTGACTGTTGAATAATATTACCAAAGGATTTCAATTTGTTTACAAGTGGTTTTTTCGTTCGTTCGGTAGTTCGGTTTCGAATGCCAAGTGGTTGTGTGTGTGTAAGTGTTTGTTTTTTTTTGCGTAAAGGATTATTTGTTATGCCTTGTCAGAAGAAGAAAAATGTGTTCTTTGTTATTTTTCAGTAGGTTTGGTATTTCTTTTTTTGGTTCTGCCCTGCCAAGGACTCTAAATGTCCTTTTGTTTGGTTTACTTACCACTCAATTTGTTTTTTTGTTTTCTCTCTCTTTATGTCTTCCACCCACTTGGGGTCTGGTCTGCCCTCCTCCTCCACCTCTCTGTGTAATTTAAAACCCACATAAATAGTAATTTTTTCTGTTGGCAGTAATGTTTGCCTTGAAAACGCCATCCTTTGTTTGGCTGGTGGGCCTTTTTCACCCAAAATTTTTGTTCTCTGCACCTTAGCCAGCCTCATCAGCAACACGTGTTGTTTATTATTATGTTATACAGATGTTGGTGGTTATATTTATTTTTTTGTGTATTTAAAAATTACCCCCTTATTTTGAATGCCAGCCAGGCAGCCTGGCAAATTGACATTCTTTATGACTGTGAGGAAAAAAATAAATTTCCACAAAAAATTTGAAACAAGTGGAAAAATACATATACGACAAATGTAACAAGAAAGCAATCATCATAACATATAAATCAACAACTTTGCTTGTAATTCAAAAAAAAAAAAAACAAAAAAAAAACTTGGAAAAATACGGAACACCATTTGCCTCCTTTTGTGTTTCATTTTCATAAATCACCAAGGAAAATATATTTTTTCCTGCCTGTAATGGGAAAAACTTTTTAAATTTATTTTTGCCGTTGACAAATATTTTTTTCTTTCATATTTTTTTATAAAAAAAAAAAATCTCATATTCCTTCCTTCCTCTTCTCTCCTATATTCTATACCAAATGCCCTCATATTAATTTTTTTCTTCTTCTCTCCTCTATTTTCAGATTGGGTGCAAGTGACAATTTGATGTAAGCAAAACAACAAAGATAAACGCCATGTCTTTTTGCCCAAATTTATGAAACTCCACGCCGTCTTATTATCGCAGCATCATCATCATCCAAATGTTCGACTCCAGGCAGCATAAGACTTATCAATTCATTTAGAAAACCCAAAAGAAAAAAAATCAATTTTTTTTCAAGGAAATATTGTTTGTTTCCTTTTTTCGAAATTTCAATATTTTTTTCGCCTCAATAAATATTTTGCTGGCAAGCAAAATCAAAAAACCATCACAAAAATGTATCGTCACATAGTGTATTATGTGACCATTGGACTAATAACATTAAATGCCATTGTATGGCCAAGTAGCAAGGCGGAACAGCATCCAGCAACGGCAGATGAAGGTAAGTCGAAACAGAAGTAATTTTTAATAATTAAAAAAAAAATACAAAAAATCAAACCTCCTCTAATAACCCCATTTTGAGGGGTCATTTTTTTTAATTTCCATGAATTTGAAATTTTGTTTGGCTCTGACATGCCAAATTATTATGTTGTTGCCACAATTTTGTTGTTTATCTCTAGGAAATCTGTTGCATATTCAAATTATTTCAAATTGTAAGGTAACGCACGCAAGCCATGCAAATTTGAAAATTTTGCAGACCAATTTTTTTTTCGAAGTAAATTATGGCAAACAGAAGAAATAAAAAACTTCATTGTTGTTGTAATGAAAAAAAAAAACATTGCACAACATTTGTTGTATAATATTGAAAGTTAAGTAAGCAATCTAGGCCCCTCTAATAGTCTAATTTTATTTAAATAAATCGTATATTTTTTGTTGAAAAATAGGAAAATATTTAAAAAATCCGCGCCTTATTTGTGTCCTTGAAGAATATTTTTAAAAAATCCGCGCCCTTTCTGGGTCCTTGAAAGCCCGCCTTCTATTCTATTCTTTAAGAAACCACGCCTTTTATTATGCCTTAAAAAAATATTCTTTAAGAAACCACGCCTTCTATTAGGCCTTGAAAAATTATTCTTTAAGAATCCACGCCTTTTATTATGCCTTAAAAAAATATTCTTTAAGAAACCACGCCTTCTATTAGGCCTTGAAAAATTATTCTTTAAGAATCCACGCCTTCCATTAGGCCTTGAAAAAATACTCTTTAAGAATCCACGCCTTCTATTAGGCCTTGAAACAATATTCTTTAAGAAACCACGCCTTCTATTAGGCCTTGAAAAAATATTCTTTAAGAAACCACGCCTTCTATTAGGCCTTCTATTAGGCCTTGAAAAAATATTCTTTAAGAAACCAAGCCTTCTATTAGGCCTTGAAAAAATATTCTTTAAGAATCCACGCCTTCCATTAGGCCTTGAAAAAATATTCTTTAAGAATCCACGCCTTCCATTAGGCCTTGAAAAAATATTCTTTAAGAAACCACGCCTTCTATTAGGCCTTGAAAAAATATTCTTTAAGAAACCACGCCTTCTATTAGGCCTTGAAAAAATATTCTTTAAGAAACCACGCCTTCCATTAGGCCTTGAAAAAATACTCTTTAAGAATCCACGCCTTCTATTAGGCCTTGAAAAATTTAAAAAAAAACTTCGGCTACTATTAGGCCTTGAAAAAATATTTTTAAAAATCCACACCTATATATGGTTTTTGAAACAAATTTTTTTTAACACCAGTTTTTCAAAAAATGTTTATAAAAATTCGCCGCCTATGGTCTTCTAAAAGAAAAATTATTTTGTTTATTACCAAAAAAGTGTAGCCTAGATAACTTAAAATTTTTACATCAGAGAAGCGAAGATAAATATTGTAAGGTGGTAGAGTAGAAGCCCTCAAGCAGAATTTCTGAAGTCCTACAATTTCGATAATTTCAAGTACACAAATCGAAAATATTTTCAATTCTGAAATTTTAGGAACATTTTGTTAATCTTCTCTGGCTTTTATAGTCCATAAAACCCGAGTAGAATTCTCACACTCCAACCCCTTGAACTTTCACCTTTTGCAGCCATGATCTTTTCTAATTGATAATTTGTTGAATTTCTCAAAAAATGTATTCCCACACCATTCCCTCAAACACTTAAGGAGTGAAGGCAAGTTTTTTCATATACCTTAATTGCCTCGATTTATGACTACTTATTACAATTATCTGCTATGAAGTCAAGTGGCCGTACTTCGAACTAAAACCACCTATTCTTTTCCATATCAACTCAAAAAAAAAAAAAAAACAAATTGAAATGCTCTCCTCCCCCCATTACTTCCTTCGGGGGAAAATTGTGATAATAAATAATTATTAAAATTCCCATGAATATTATACCCTATTCCCTCAACCAGACATACTCTTGAAAAAAAAATCCTCGACCCTTAAACAATAAAACAAAAATTAGTCCCTAGCCATAATGCCAATAGAAGGGGAAAATGTGTTCAAATAGATAAAAACTGTAGCCAAGGCAGACACTTGAATTCATAACAATGAAAATTATGAATGGCAAAGGGGGAAATTGAGAAAAAAAAACGCTAACAAAACATACAATTCAAACATAGCTGATGGCGCCCTCTTCCTGCTGCAGAGGGGAGAGAAGCTGGAAAATCGAACTGGGAAAACATCGATTGTTTCAATAAAAACTGTGAAATGCTTGTGGATTGACACAGTGTCCCTTTATTTCACACAACACTTGACTTTCACTCCTCACTCTTTGGATGATTTTCCTCTCACCCAGTCCCTCTCTCCTCATATTCCCTAACGCAAGGGTTCTGTCTGTCTGCCGTTCCCCCTTCATCAATTTAATACAATTATTGTAATGTTTTAATACCATATTGAACATAAATCCTGTAAAAAAACCAAGAATCCCATGTAGCCAAAGGACCACTGGGACACACTGACATTTGCCACAGTTGTCAAATAAATGCATCGAAATAAAAACATTTATGAAAGCCATGGTGAATCGGATTTACTATTCTCTGTGTGTTGGGGGGAGGGTTGACAAGCAGATCGAAAATTGCAATTTAATAAATAATCTCAAAAACCACTTGAAATGTTGCACTTAAAAAACAAAGACAGACATACACACACACACACACTCCATACATGTAGAGACACACAGCCACCCTTGCCAACCAATCGAACCGAACCGAACCAAACAAAACAATAATATAAATTCAATGAATGGCTGGCTGGCACTAGGGGACTGTCCTCTATTCGCCCGCCCGACTTCCCGCTTGAATGGTTGGTTGGCTGACTGCCTGTCTGCCTGTCTCTGTGGCCCTTCTCGTATTGTATCGCTTCTGAATTGATTCAATAGATGGATGCTGTTCAAAAACTGTTTGTTTGTTTGAAGAATTCATGAAATGCATGAACAAGATCATATGAGTGTAAGTACTTAGCCCATTCATTCAATTCGTCAGGCAGTCAGTCATACAACCAGCCATTCATTGATTCTGTCAGTCATTTCATTCATTGCTAATGCCACAGAGAGAGAGGAAAAGAGTCAGCCAGTCAATTATTTCACTTGTGAAGGACTCTTTTGTGTGCATTGTCGGGGAAAAGCGAGGGGTAGGGGTGGGGCGATACACCATTATAAAGTAAGTGACTTTGTTTGCCATGCATTCACTCACTGGATGAATAGTGTGGTTGAGTGTTTCACAGAAATTGCAAAATATGGTGGCAAAAATATGTTACTGGCACACATAACTACCAAACAGCACACACTCACACACACACACACATTTACAGAGAGCGAGCAAACGATAGGGAGCAAAAATTGCACACAATGTCAGCATGTATTGTAGAAAATTGAAATCCTTTTGTGTAACCGAAAAAATAATAATTGAAAATAATCGATTTTTAATCTCATTGCATATTGGCGACTTAATAACAAAATCAAAGTCAAAGTCAATTTTTAGCACACTAACACAGAGAATTCCTTACACACACACACAAATATACCCCTACATTTATATGCACACACATTGAAAAAAACGTGTAATGGAAATTCAAATGATTTGGTAATCAAATCATCGACAACTGTCACTCTATTACAACTGTTGTATTTTTTTTTTTGTTTCAAAATCGACTCAATACAAATGTAACCCTCCTCTATTTCCCCCACCCCCCTTACAAAGGGAAACCCTGTAACAATTGATTTATGGAATCGATTGATTTTTTTTGGTTTTTTAGATTTGAAAGCAATTGAAAAATGTAACAGCACAACAACAACAACGACATCTAGCAGATAGAAAAATGTAAATTTGGTTTTGTTCTTAATGGTTGAAAACACTTACACAAACACACGCACACATCTACATATGTAAGTGTTGTATAGTAAGTGGCACAATTTTTTTGTTCTTCTGCTTTTGTTAATAATGATTAACAATCAATTCGTGTTTTTTTCGAACGTAATTCAATTTAAATTGTGTGGCCAAGGGGAGGGGAGTAGTGGAAAATCGACACACACACCACACCATTTGTATAGGGTGTTAAACTCTTTGTGGAAAAAAATGTAATTTTTATGAACAGGTTCATTGGGAACGGAAATGTCGTCATGGTTATTGTGAGAAACAATTATGCAGATGTCAATCAAAAGCAAAAGAAACAAATGTCCAAATGGGATAAATATTTAAAAGCTTTCCGGGAAATTAGCATAGGAAATATTTTTGCCTATGGAGGTGTCTATGGAAGGACATTTGAAAATAAATATATATTTTTCAAATTTAGGCTCAGGGAATGTCCTTAAAATATTTTTTGGAATGTCCAGGCCTATGGAAGTACCCCAAAATATTTAAAAAAATCGATGCCTTGCCTTCAATTTGAAAAAAAAAAATATTTTTAAAGAATCGAAGCCTTTGGTAGGTTCTCAAGATTATTTTTAAATAATCTTCGCCTATTAGAGGGGTTTAAACAGTATTTTTAAAAATTCTAGGCCTTTGGAAGGGCCTTAAAAATTAAAAAAAAAAACACGACTAAAGATTCTACTTAAAACAAAAATCCAACCTTAAGGATTCGACATGCCAAATATACTGATAAAAATCCACATTTTGAAAACTCCTCAAAATAATATATATATATATCCTTTTTAAATCTATGCTTCTGGAAGTTCTATAAAAACTCTGGTCTATCGAAAATTGTTAGAAAATTAACTTCTATGGAAAGGTCTTTAAAAATACAGGTCCATGGAAGATCCTTAGAAAACGATGGTCTATTAAAGTTATTTAAAAACCAGTAAGGAAAGTTCAAAAGTCGGATGGGGTCGACTATATGATACCCTTCACCACTTCGGGTATATACAAGAGATCTTAATATCCATAGTATCATTTTAGGACAATTGAGATGGAATCGGGCGAAATTTTGCTCAATCGGAAAAATATTGGGTGTTTGGTGTATCATTCACAAAAAATCGGACGAAACTATATATTAGAGCTATATCTAAATCTGAACCGATTTCAACAAAACTTCGCATACATAAGTATGAACCTGATTCAGTACTCTGTGCAAAGTTATGTCCTAATCCTACAAATATTGGGATTTTGCTGCATCATTCACATAAAATCGGACGAAACTATATATAGGAGCTATATCTAAATTTGAACCGATTTTCTCCAATTTCAGTAGGGTTCGTCCTTGGGCCAAATAAGTGAACTGTGTCAAATTTCATCCAAATCGGATCATAAATTCCACCAATACTTTGTTAACAAAAATACATGGACGGACAGTCAGACATGCGTAAAACGACTCAGAAAGTGATTCTATGGTCTTGAAATTGGTTTTTTAAAAATCCACGCCTAAGAAAGGGTCTTGAAATTGGTTTTTTAAAAATCCACGCCTAAGAAAGGGTCTTGAAATTGGTTTTTTAAAAATCCACGCCTAAGAAAGGGTCTTGAAATTGGTTTTTAAAAAATCCACGCCTAAGAAAGGGTCTTGAAATTTGTTTTTAAAAAATCCACGCCTAAGAAAGGGTCTTGAAATTGTTTTTTAAAAAATCCACGCCTAAGAAAGGGTCTTGAAATTGGTTTTTAAAAAATTGAAATTGGTTTTTAACAAATCCACGCCTAAGAAAGGGTCTTGAAATTGTTTCACAAAAAATCCACGCCTAAGAAAGGGTCTTGAAATTGTTTCACAAAAAATCCATGCCTAAGAAAGGGTCTTGAGATTGCGTTTTAAAAATCCACGCCTATGAAAGGGTCTTGAAATTGATTTAAAAAATATCCACGCCTACGAAAGGCACTTCAAAATTATTAAAATACGTTCCATGTAAATATGAATTATATTTAAATTTAAATTTCAATTTTATTTACTTTTTTGTAACCTCATAATTTCCCCTTACATTGCCACACATTTTCCACAGAAATTATTATTTGTAATATATTATTTATTTAAATATTTAATTTGTATCACTTTTCATAATTTTATGTTGGTTAGTTGGTTAACTCTTGCCGTTGGCAATATTTGTGAAAAATAGTTCTGCAAACACATTGAGGCCTTCTTGCTTTATTTATTTAAATAATTTGCGTAATTTTCACTTTTGTTACACACATACTGTAACCAAACAAATAATAATTGTAATGAACAAAAAAAAGTGTAACAATAACAACAAAACCCCAAACAAATCAACAGCTCTAGACCACAAAGTCAACCTTCAGCCTTTATTTGATTTCAATTCATAAAAAAAACAAATACAAAATATTAACACTTTCGGTTCAATGCAAATATACCGGAAAATAACAACAGCAGAAAAAAAGCTCACATACAAGAATAATTGTAACAATACCAAACACAAAGGAAAAAGTCAACCACGAAATTATTATTACAAATGTACACATACACACACATAAATAATGGAAAAAAATCCAAGGTAGGGAAAATTTGCTTTCCTCATCTGCTAACCATTCACCACCACCACTGTACCACTTTTGTCAAGGTAATACGCAATTATCAGCTAGCTATGAAATAACAATAACAACAAAAGGCGAACAAAAAAGTTAATTTTTCTTTTTCATTACCAATCGGCCAACCTACCTACCATCATTGTCACCATTGTCCCCCGAAACTGTTAAATATAGAACAAATTTTGTAAAACAATAAAGTCAACAACAATAACAACAAAAGTAGCAGCAAAAAATTGTAACAACTGTTCAACCTCAGCTAACTATTGTTTACAACATAATAATATCGGAAGCAAACAAATTGGAAAACCAAAATGATTTCAATGACACCTTTTTTGTTGTTTTTGTTATTTTCATTTTTTTGTTGAATATCGTGGTTCGAGCATCACGGTTCGATGAATATTTTCATTACGGATTGATGACTGGTAATTTTTTCAGTTTTTTGTTGAAGCCTTTTTCAATAACCTCGAAAGCTTTTGTGTTTAGTGTTCAGCATCACTTGAAATGTAAACTCAATTGTATTAACAACAACAACGACGACAACTTCGAATACAACAAAAACAAAAAACCTGATGAAATTAAACATTGATTGTTGACATCAACGACATTGTCATTGTTGTTGCTGTCGCTGTTATTGGTTTGGAAAATTATTTCACTAATGTTGTCGTTGTTGTTTTTATTGTTGTATGTGAAATGAAAAAAACCCCGAAAAACAGAACAAAAAAAATCGATTTAAAATAATACAAAATGTAATTTTGTTTTTTTTTTTTTTTTTTTTGTTTTTGGTAAATGATTGGAATCAATAAAGCGGAAAGGGATGACATTCATAGTAGGATGCCCTTAGTCAGAACAAATTTTGAGTAGTCCCACAACGCGTGGATTAAAAAATATTTTTGTACTAGTTCCAGAGATTTAGGTCTACAATGGTGTGTGTTAAGTTTTCTGAAATTAGGTTCAGATTTAGATATAGCTACCAGATATATTTTCATCCGATCTTATGTAAATGTTTCCTATATATCCCTCGATTTGCTAGAAATTTGGCATAGTGTACTAAATTAAGTCTAGAAAGACGAGTGTTAAATTTCTTCAAAATCGGTTCTGATTTAGATAGATATTTTCCTCCGATTTTATGTAAATGGTACACCAAAGCCCGTATATATCTTTCAATTTGCACGAAATTTGGCACAGCGTAATAAATTAAGCATAGAGTGATGTGTGTTAAGTTTCCTGAAAATCGGTTCAGATTTAGATATAGCTCCCATATATATTTACGTCCGATTTATTGTAAATGGAGCACCAAAGTCCCTATATATATTTCGATTTGCACCAAATTTGGCATAGCATACTGAATTAAGTCTAAAACGATCTGTGTTAAATTTCTTGAAAATCGATTCAGATTTACATATAGCTCCCATATATATTTTCGTCCGATTTTATGTAAATGGTGCCAAAAAGTCCCTATATATCTATCGATTTGCACGAAATTTGGCATTTCATACGGAAATAAGACTAGAATGATGTATGTAAAAATTTTTGAAAATTGGTACAGATTTAAATATAGCTCCCATATATATTTTTGTCCGATTTTATGTAAATTGTGCACCAAAGCCCCTATATATGCTTCGATTTGCACGAAAATTGGCAAAGTATTTTGAATAAGGTCTAGAACGATGTGTGTTAAATTTCGTGAAAATCGGTGCAGATTTAGATATAGCTCCCATTTGTATTTTTGTCCGATTTAAGTTATATGGTGCGCCAAAGTCCCTAAATATCTTTAGATTTGCACGAAATTTGGCATAGCGTACTGAAATGTGACTAGAATGATGTGTATGAATGAATTTTCTTTAAAATCGGTTCAGATTTAGATATAGCTCCCATATATAGTTTCGTCCGATTTCATGTAAATGGTGCACCAAAGCCCTTATATATATTTCGATTTATATGAAATTTGGCATCGGTTACTGAATTAGGTCGGGAATTATGTGTGCTAAGTTTCGTGAAAATCGGTTCAGATTTCGATATAACTCCTATATATATTTTCGTCCGGTTTTATGTAAATGGTGCACCAAAGTCCCTAAATAGCTTTCAATTTGCACGAAATTTGGCATAGTGTTTTGAATTAGGTCTAGAATGGTGTATGCTAAGTTTCTTGAAAATGGGTTCAGAATTAGATATAGCTCACATATATATTTTCGTCCGATTTTAGGTAAATCGTGCACCAAAGTCCCTAAATATATTTCGATTTGCACGAAATTTGGCACAGCGTACTGAATTAAGTCTAGAACGATCTGTGTTAAATTTCGTGAAAATCGGTTCACATTTAGATATAGCTCCCATATATATTTTCTTCCGATTTTAGGTAAATCGTGCACCAAAGTCACAAAATATCTTTTGATATGCACGAAATTGGGAGTTAAAAATAAATGAAGCACTTGAAAATCGGTTCAGATTTAGATATAGCTCCCATATATAGATTCGTCCGATTTTATGAAAATGGTGTACCAAAGTCCCTATATATCTTTCGATTTGCACGAAATTTGGCATAGCGTACTGAAATGAGACTAGAATGATGTGTGTTAAGTTTGGTGAAAATCGGTTCAGATTTACATATTGCTCCCGTATATGTTTTCGTCCGATTTTAGGTAAATAGTGCACCAAAGTCCCTATATATCCTTCGATTTTCACGAAATTGGGAGTTAAAAAGTAAATGAAGCACTGAAAATGTGGCTGAATGTACAAAACATACTGAAATAAGTGTAACCTAACATGTGACAAATTTCGATGTAATCGGGTTAGGTTTCGATATTTTGCTTTAAATTTATTTGCATAATTTTTTGTATAGGTTGCAGAATGACATGTTTAATTTCATGATCATCCTTCATGATGGTCCTTCAAAAATGCGACATATGTTAGGATTCTAGTTTGGATGAAATCAAAAGTTCCTGAAACAAATTTGGTCCAAAGAAACATGGAGTCTAGAACCAATAGTTAAATGAGGTACATTTTCACCGTGCCAAAGTTTATACACCCTCATCAGCCATAAGGCTGAGGGTATAATTATCAATTTCTGAAATTTGTATTATGGTTTATATAATATATAGGTGCAGTTTTTTATATTTTTCTTATATTTTCATTTAAACTTCCTGTCAGTACATCTATGGTGGAGTGTATCCAAAGTTCGATCCGGGCGAACTTAACACGTTTTCACTTGTTATTTTTATATTTTTTATAAAACTACATAATGGGGAGAATTTGTTTGCAAACTATTTTTTCTTATAACTTCTCCTCCACATCTCCTGCCTTCTTCCATAATTCCGTATTATCCATTCAAATCAAATAATTAATTATATTTAAATTCCACACAAGTCTTATATGTTTCAATTTTGCTATTAATCTCCATTTCCATGTTTTAACAAATAACAACGAAATTGCTACTGGTTACCCATAATTCCGAAATCTTTTCGAAATCTATTTAAACAATCCCATTGTCACACACACCAAAAAACCGTTTTTGGAATATCAAACAGTTAATAATAATCTACAAAATCTCCCCACTTGGGTGAAAACATTAAACTCATAAATTTGAAAATATGATTTTGACATACAATATGTGAGCGGGTGTCTGCCCCATTATGCCACTGGGTGTACGCCCACAGATGTTAACAATAAATGTCATAATCGGTTATGACAAATATATTTCATCAAAAAACACCTAATAATTTTTCAATTTTTTTTTTTGTTTCTCTATAAACAAAAAATATTTTGGGGATAAATATTTCCAATACACAAAAATGGGATTAAAAAGTTTGCTACCTTACACCGTAGGTATAACAAAAGTTGGGAAAAAATCGTGCTTTCAATGGAATACGCCTTCAGATCTTAGCCAACAAATCTATCAACAATCCAATCTATTGGAAAACAAAGTCATTTGTTTTAGTTTCTATTTTTCGTTTGGTTGGACATGTGGTACGAACATGTGTGAGTATGAGTGTGTGTGTGTTTGTGAATGTATCTATAGCTAATGAAAGAGCCAATGTTTTGATACCATCTGTCAAAGTAAAATCAAAACAAAACATTCGACACAAACAAAATATAACAATGTCTTCTTGCAACAGCCAAAGAGTCTGTCAGAGTCAGCTAGTCGGACAGTCACTCGTCCAACAAATGAACAATAAACACAAAACATTGAAATAAAAGCACGAGGAAATGCAGAAGATGAAGAAGAAATATGTCATGTTTTGTTAACTGTCATTAATAAAAATCAGAAAATAACTAAATGAGATGACTACAAAATAGAAACATAAGGAAGAAGACGAACAAGAAAGATAAACACAAAAAAGTAAAAAAAAAAACTCCTTAACTAAACACCCCGCTAAATGGGATCATCAGCTGCCGGTAATTAATGTTAATCTTTTTGTCTAACAAATGTACAAGACACCAGGAAAACTCTAAATAGGCACGATTTTTCCTAAAGTTACACAAACAACAACAATAGCAACACCACCAGAAGCAGCAGCAGCATCAACAACAACAAACACCCAAATAGTTTGCCACATAATTAATTGCTTGCATTAGAGAGACAAATTTTCTACCGGAAATCAATCTTTGCCTTGTCTTGTCACTCTCATTTGTCCGCCCTATTGTTTACATGTCACAATGGACGAAAAGCTAAAATGAAGCTCTAAATGAAGGAAAGCAAAAAGCTAAACAGAGATTTATAAAGTCAAATAGTTTTGCTTGTAATTAATAATGGGATATCCTGGAAAATGTACAAATGTATGCATACACACAAATATATTTGTATGGAGGTGTATACACTAAGGGAGTGACAGAGTAATGAATCACAAGCTACAAGTTAATGGAAATTTGAAATCTATTTTCTAGAGAAGATGTAATTTCTAAAAAAAAAACAGAAAATAATAATGGGCGGCATCTTTCTAAGGGAGATTTTTCAAAACATTGACTTATATATGGACAATTAAAAAAAAATACAAAAACAAATAAATAATTTTAAAAATCAAGGCCCACAAAAAAATATTTAAAAATCTAGGCCTTGCGATGTTAATCGAAACCAGTAAGGAAAGTAGTAAACTCAGACTGGGCCGACTATATAATACCCTAACAATTGCATGTCAATGTTCCCTCGAATGGACATGCTCATGTCTTTCTGCAACCTACTATAACTTTAATTTCATTTGGGCAGATTTAGAGCCGTCTGCGTACAATGGGACAAATTTATGGAAAACGATTTATAGCAAAATTAATGCAAGCTATTCGGTACGCCGCACTGTTAAAACCAGTAAGGAAAGTAGTAAAGTCGGACGGGGCCGACTATATGACACCCTTCACCACTTTGAGTATATTCAACAGATGAATCCTTACAGAAGTCGCATTTTTAAAGGACCAGTAAAATGAAATTGGAACCATAAACACGTCATTCTGCAACCGATACTAAATTGTTCATTTGGTCAGATATAGAAGCTATATCTAAATCTGAACCGATTTCAGGAAACTTAACACACATCATTCTAGACCTAATTTGTTACGCTGTGCCAAATTTCGTGCAAATCGAAAGATATATAGGGACTTTGATGCACCATTTACATTAAATCTGACGAAAGTATATGTGGGAGCTATATATAAATCTGAACCGATTTTCAGGCAACTTTACACACATCATTCTAGACCTAATTTGCTACCCTGTGCCAAATTTCGTGCTTAAATCGACTCAAAAAGTGATTCTATGCATATTCTCAAAAGGAGCCATGGGTCTATCTCGATTATTTTTGCATGTTACAAACATATGCACAAAAACATAATACCCTGTACCAGAAAAAAGAATTTGGTTCAAGAACCTCAAAACCTGGGGGCTACCAGAAAAAATTGACCAATATTTATAATTTATAGTGGAGAGATGTGCTACCTAATAAGAACTCGACGTACTAAATTACAGTCAATTTGGTCGAAAAATCCGATCAGAACCCCCAAAATAACAATAATTTTGGGGTACCGTTATATGTGTACTACCAGAAAAACTGGACCTATATTTATAATTTTTAGTGGAGTAATTTGGTACCCAATAAGAACCCAATGTACAAAATTTCAGCGAATTTAGTTATAAAACGAGCCCAAAAACCCGAAAATACCGAAAATTGGGGGTGCCCTAATATGGGGGCTTTCCGAAAAAATGGACCTTTATTTATAATGTTTGGTAGGGAGATTTGCTACCCAATAAGAACACAAAGTACCAAATTTCAGTGAATTCGGTCGAAAAATGCGATCAAAACCCCCAAAATACCGAAAATTATGGGTAATCTTATATGGGGGCTATCCGAAAAAATGGACCTTTATTTATAATTTTTGGTAGGGAGATTTGCTACCCAATAAGAACTCAATGTACAAAATTTCAGCGAATTCAGTTAAAAAACGCGCTCAAGAACCTCAAAATACCGAAAATTTGGGGGTACCCTTATATGGGGGCTATGCGGAAAAATTGACCGTAATTTATAGTTTTTGGTAGGGAGATTTGCTACCCAATAAGAACACAAAGTACCAAATTTCAGCGAATTCGGTCGGAAAATGCGATCAAAACCACCAAAATACCGAAAATTGGGGGTAATCTTATATGGGGGCTATCCGAAAAAATGGACCTTTATTTATAATTTTTGGTAGAGAGATTTGCTACCCAATAAGAACTCAAAGTACCAAATTTCAGCGAATTCAGTTAAAAAACGCGCTCAAGAACCTCAAAATACCGAAAATTTTGGGGTACCCTTATATGGGAGCTATGCCTAAACGTGGACCGATTTTCTCCAATTTCAATAGGGTTCGTCCTTGAGCCAATTAAGTGACCTGTGCCAAATTTCATCCAAATCGGATCATAAATGCGACCTGTACTTTGTTAACAAAAATACATGGACGGACGGACAGACGGACGGACGGACAGACGGACATGCATAAATCGACTCAGAAAGTGATTCTATGCATATTCTCAAAAGGAACCATGGGTCTATCTCGATTATTTTTGCCTGTTACAAACATATGCACAAAGACATAATACCCTGTACCACAGTGTGGTGAAGGGTATAAAAATAAATTTCAATCAGACAACCATTCGAAATACATATGGAAGCTATGGCTGCATCAGTACCAATCTCAACAAAACGCAATAACGTTATTCAAGTCTCAACATGATATGTTGTGCAAAATTTCGTGTTGATCGGCCAAACATTAGGAGTTTGGTGCACCATTTATGGAAAATTAGACAAATATATGTGGTTTTATGTGGGAGGTATGTCGAAATCTGAACCGATTTTCTCGAAACTTACCACAAATATTCTAAACTTAATTCAGTACGCTATGCCAAAATTCGTGCAAATCGAAGTATATAAAGGGACTTTGGTGCAATATTTACCTAAAATCAGACGAAAATATATATATGGGAGCTATATCTCAATCTGAAACGATTTTCGCAAAATTTAACAAACATCGTTCTAGACTTATTTCAGTACGCCATGCCAAAGTTTGTGCAAATCGAAAGATATTTAGGGACTTTGGCGCACCATTTACCTTAAATCGGACGAAAATATATATGGCAGCTATATCTAAATCTGAACCAGTTTTCACGAAACTTCACGTACGTAATTCTAGGCCTAATTTAGTACGCTATGCCAAATTTCGTGCAAATCGAAGAATATATAGGGGCTTTGGTGCACTATTTACCTTAAATCGGATAAAATTATATATGGGAGCTATATCCAAACCTGAACCGATTTTTCGATGGGGTTCGTCCTTGGGCCAAAGAAGTGACCTATGCCAAATTTCATCCCATTCGGATCATAAATGCGACCTGTACCTTGTTTACAATTTAACATGCACAGACAGACAGACAGACGGACATGCATAAATCGAAAGTGATTCTATGCATATTCTCCAAAGGAACCATGTGTCTATCTCGTTTCCTTTTGTCTGTTACATATGCACAAAGACATAATACCCCGTACCACAGTGTGGAGAAGGGTATAAAAAATCTACGCCTTGTTTAGGTCCCTAAAATTATCTTTCAAAAAATCTACGTCTTGTTTAGGCCCCTAAAAATATTTAAAAAAAAATTAACACCTTGTGGAGATCCCAGATTGCTAAAAAATCCACGACTTTTATAGATCTCATAAAAATACTTTTAATAAATCTACGCCTCTTGTGGTCCTGTAAAATATATTTTATCACATGTATGAGTCCTTCCGAACATTTTTGGTTAACTCCAATCAAATTTATTTATTTGCTGGTTCTTTGATAAAGTTCGCCCAAAATTGTAAATGTTTTTTTTTTGAATAATAAATCCACTCACTTTCATTTGGCCCCCAACAAGAGGAAAAAATATGACCTTCCTCAGAAAAAAACTACAACAGAATCTTCCACAAAAAACAAAGGCTGATTCTCGAGGCAAATCAAAAGGTGTTTTCCAAACAAAACTCAAAACTGAAGTGTAGGCACGAAAACAAACACACTCATACAAACCCACACTCGGAAAAAATAAAAAACAAAACAACATTGTGTGTGGATAGTTAATAAAATTTCGCACATACGCTCACACATGGTCGAGGATGATGTGATGGGGGTAAAGTTGATGTTACACTTGGTTATGGTTTTTTGGTGGTCCAGCAAAAAATAAAAAAAATCGGGCTATTTTTTTTTGTAAAATAAAGCCCCGAACTATAATCACAATTCAAGGCCTCCTCCAATGGAAATTGGTGCAAAAAAAACCCAACCCAACTCCTAGAGAAATAAAAAATTTATGATCACATAAAACACATGTTTGTATGTGCCACTACAGCAGCATGAAAAAAATATAACCAAAGTACCACAAAAAACTGTCCGGAAATAATACAAACTGGCCACAAATACACTTTCACATAGCCACTAACACATACACTTGCTTACATATATACAGCTGATGTTATATTCATCATGGACCCGCAAACCTAAAATACATCAACTTTATTTTATTTGTATGTTGTTCGGCCGCATAAAAAAATTTGGCCAAAAACAATTGAGCCCAAAAAAAAAAACGGACACACACACATACATCTATACATTTTCACATAGACCACAATTTTATATGCCATCTCTAAATCGTAGAACCAAATCTAAAAATGATGGAATTCAAACGTAGAATGGACCAATTGGTTCTAAGGCGAATTGAAAGTTGAGATGAAAACAGCAAAAAGGTCAGATTTTTTGAAAACAAGGATTTTGTTTTTCATTGAATTTTTTCACTTTACAAATACACACACATGTTTATTGAAATAGGGAAAAGATGAAGTTATATGAACAAAATATAAAAATGTATGGGTGTGTATGTGAGTCATTTACATACCGATATGAAACTCCTGAAACTGAAATTGATGTTTCATAAGTAATAGAAATTCGAGACTTAGCGAGAGGTTCAATATTTTCAGGTGTCTTATAGGAAGGCCAATATAAAAATATTTACTGTGTTCCTAAAAATAATTTTTAAAATGTCCATGACTTATGTAGGTTCTTAAAAATATTTTTTTTTAAATCTACGCCTTAAGTATGTTCTTAAAAATAATTTTTAAAACATCGAAATCTAAACCGATTTCATCGAAACTTTCAGCATGTTGTGCATTCGGCCACATTTTAAGATCTTAATTTACTTATAAATCAAAATTTTGTGCAAATCGAAGGGACTTTGGTGCATCATTTACATAAAATTCGACGAAAATGTATATGGGAGCTATATGTAAATCTGAACCGATTTTCGCGAAACTTAGCACACATCATTCATGACCTAATTCTGTACGCTATGCCAAATTTCGTGCAAATTGAATGATTTGCAGGGACTTTGGTGGACCATTTACCTAAAATCGGGCAAAACTATATATGAGAGCTATATCTAAATCTGAACCGATTTTCACGAAACTTAACACACACAATTCTAGACCTAATTCATTACGCTATACCAAATTTCGTGCAAATCGGAAGATATTTAGGGTATTTGGTGTACCATTTAATTAAATCGGACGAAAATATATATTGGAGCTATATCTATATCTGAACCGATTTTCAGGAAACTTAACACACATTATTCTAGACCTAATTTAGTACGCTGTGCCAAATTTCGTGCAAATCGAAAAATATATAGGGACTTAATTACACCATTTACATTAAATCGGACGAAACTATATATAGGAGCTATATATAAATCTGAACCGATTTTCACGAAACTTAACACACATCGTTCTAGACTAAATCGAATACGATATGTCAAATTTCATACAAATCGAAAGATATATTGAGACTTTGGTACACCATTTACATAAAATCGGACGAAACTTAATGTGGGAGCTATATCTAAATCTGGACCGATTTTCACAAAACCTAGCACACATCACTCTAGACTTAATTCGGTATGCTGTGCCAAATTTCATGCAAATCGAAAGATATATAGAGACTTTGGTACACCATTTATATTAAATCGGACGAAACTATATATGGGAGCTACATCTAAATCTGAACCGATTTTCTCGAAACTTAACACAAGTCGTTTTGGACCTATTTCAGTACCCAATGCCAAATTTCGTGCAAATCAAAAGATTTATCGGACTGTGGTGTCCAATTTACTTTAAATCGGACGAATCTATATATGGGAGCTACATCTAAATATGGACCGATTTTCACGAAACTTGGTAGACATCACTCTAGGATTAATTCAGTACGTTGTGCAAAATTTCGTGCAAATCGAAAGATATATAGGGAATTTGGTGTACCATATACAAAAAATCTGACAAAGCTATATATGGGAGCTATATCTAACTCTAAATGGATTTTCACGAAAATTTGCACACATCATTCTGGACCCAATTCAATCCTATGCAAAGTTTCGTACAAATCGAAGGATATATAAGGACTTTGGTGCCCTTTTTTACCTTAAATCGGACGAAACTATATACGGGAGCTATATCTCAATCTGAACCGATTTTCTTCAATTTCAATAGGGGTGGTCCTTGGGCCAAATAAGTGGCTTGTACCAAATTTCATCCAAATGGGATCATAAATGCGACCTAATCTTTGTCACAATTTAATATGGACAGACAGACGGACGGACGGACATGCATAAATCGATTTAAAAATTGATTCTATACATATTCTCAAAAGGAACCATGTGTCTATCTCCTTTCCTTTTGCCTGTTCACAGAGTGGTGAAGGGTATAAAAACCCCATGCCTTATATACGTCTCATAAAATCCCGGCCCATTTTTTCGGTGACCTTTTTAGTTGTACTTTCCCAACCTATGCAAATTTATTGCCAGCTTTTTCCCAAAACAAAACAACAACCAAAAACCAAATTGATTGAGGATTTGTTCGGGTAGCTTAAGTGGTTCCGCTTTTGATTTACTTGATTTGTAGTCAAACCAGAAAAAGGAAATAGGAAAGATTTCCTTCTGTTGTGTTTTTTGATATTTAGCCCTAAGCCTTTTCACACACACACCACCACACATCCTTGTAGTAATATTCTTCTTATTATTTATTCCGAAGTTGTGCTCGGCATATTGGCATGCATAAAACATTCATATGGACCAACAATTCTATTTTTTTCTTCTGTCAATATTTGATTTGTTTATTTCTTTATTTGTTGGCCAGAAAAAAATATCGAACGAAATTGTTTAACTGGCAGGCAGGCTAAATGTCGAATGGCCATCACATGGCAAACCAACAAGCGAGCGAAAAAAACTGCAGGACCATGGAACAAGGATATTGTATGGATGGCTTTGGTTGAGTGACTTCTTAAGTAGTTTTCTTGTTGATTTAATTTCGTAACATTTGCTACTCACAAACACACACACTCACGTACTATGATATTGAAAGGAGCATCGATTTTTGGCTGTACGTGTGTGTGATAGGCTTTCGTTGGCCTTTTCTGCGGAAAGGCAACAGCTGTATTTGCAATAGAATTTATTGAAATGTGTTTTTTTTGATGTAGGAAACGGAAATACCACTGGAAGTGGAATAGGCCAACAAATCATTAAAACAATTTCTTATATTTTTCCTCTCTCCCTCTCTCTAGGCTTATAAGGACATTAGTTTTTTATTTATTTTTGTGGTTAGCATTTTTTGTGGTTATTTGTATGTGTGTGTGTGGCAAAAATTAGTTCTATTTGCCAACAGGATTTCCAGCTGGATATGTTTGCAGAGGATTATTGTATATATTTTTTTTGTTTTTGGTTGGGAAGAGGGGTGAGAAAGAGGGGCGGGCGGTGGTTGATTATGGTAAATATTTTACAGAAATTAGCAAAACTTTGATGTATAATGAACAAGGTCTAATTGGGCAAGAAGAGAGAAACATATGGAGGATTTTTTTTAGGAATGCTATTGTGACCTTGTGTAGAACCCATAAAAATAATTTTCTAAAAGTCCACACCTTGTGTAGAAACCTACAAATAATTTTTAAACCAGTGAGCGGAGCAGTATAGTCGGACGGGGCCGACCATATGATACCCTACACAACTTCCACGAAAACCTAACTTTCTGTGGTTCTATATTCTGAGATTGGGCAATATTTCGCTATATTTTTGCACACTCTTGACCTATTAGAGGTCAACTGAATATTACTAATATTCAGAACAACCCTTCTAATTTCTTGGCCATATTCCCTTCATTGTGGGTTGTGTTGCGATGTCCGGCTTTCAATTGTGGCCTATAGATCGACACGAAATAATACAAAAAATTAAGTTCTCGGTCCAGTTATTCCCAAAATTATTATCTGATTATCAGCGAAACTTATAGGCATTGTCCTTGACCATACATGAATCCTCATGGAAAATTTTAAAGCGATCAGAACTATATTTCCGCCCTCTAGTGTGGTAATGGGTTACTAAATATTATCTGAATACGTAAGAACATGTAAATATTTAAGTGTAGCTCCCACATCCAAGTACATACGACCATATAATTGGTATCCATTTAAAGGTCAATCACTCCTCTTGAATATAATATCAACTTCTCGGGTCTATGTCCTTCGGGAGTTAATATATACGCCATAGAATACAAATTTTGTAATTTTTCACACAAAAGTCAGGGTCCATTTGACCCGCTATATATTGATAGATCTTTATCAAAACGAGCATGCTCATTCTGTGGCCCGATCCCCTATTCTATGTAAAATTTTACGATGTTCGGGCCATAATTGCGGCCTCTGGAGCGACCAGAAAAACCGACAACAATTTAGTATTTGGTCCATTTCATCCCCTAAATATTAACTGATCTTCTTCATTGGCCAGAACCCATCTACATACAAAATTTCGTGAAGATTGGTCCATAACTGTGGCCTGTATCGTGTTTACAAATTATAATGGACGGACGGACACATATGTCTAGATCGACTCAGCTAGTCGAGATATGATATGGCGTCTCAAACTCTTGGGGCTGCACAAATCTATAATACCCTGACAACATAGTTGTGTAGGGTATACAAATCTACGTCTTGTGTAAAATAAAAATATTTTTTAAAAAAATTTACCACAAAAAATATTTTTGTTAAATATTTCTCCACCTCCTTCAATATTTATTTTCTTTTTTTATACCCTTCCCCACACTGTGGTACAGGGTATTATGTCTTTGAGCATATGTTTGTACAAGGCAAAAATAATCGAGATAGACCCATGGTTCCTTTTGAGAATATGCATAGAATCACTTTCTAAGTCGATTTATGCATGTCCGTCCGTCCGTCTGTCCGTCCATGTATTTTTGTGAACAAAGTACAGGTCGCATTTATGATCCGATTTGGATGAAATTTGGCACAGCTCACTTATTTGGCCCAAGGACAAACCCTATTGAAATTGAGAAAAATCGGTCCAGATTTAGATATATATTTATATTTTTACATATTTTCGTCCGATTTAAGGTAAATGGTGTACCAAAGTCCCTATATATCATTCGATTTGGACGAAATTTGGTATAGCCTACTGAATTAGGTCTTGAATCATTTTTGCTAAGTTTCGTGGAAATCGGTTCAGATTTAGATATAGCTCCCATATATATTTTCGTCGGATTTCAGGTAAATTGTGTACCAAAGTCCCTATATATCTTTCGATTGGCACGAAATTTGGCACATTGTACTCAATGAAGTCAAGAATAATGTGTGCCAAGTTTCGTGAAAATCGGTTGAGATTGAGCTTCATATATAGCTTCGCCCGATTTTAGGTAATTGGTGCACCAAAGTCTCTGAAAATCATTCGCTTTGCACGAAATTTGGCATAGCGTACTGATTTAAGGCTAGAATGACGTGTGATAAGTTTCGTGAAAATCGGTTCAGATTTAGATATGGCTCCCATATATCCGACTTTATGAATTGGTGCACCAAAGTCCCTATGTATCTTTCGATTTGGACGAATTTTTGTATAGGGTACTGAATTAAGTCTAGAATGATGTTGCTAAGCTTCGTGAAATGATCCATAGCTAGGCCGATTGACACAACGTACTTATGTAATATAAATTAGTCTTTGGCAAGTTTCCCTGAAATCGGTACAGATATAGATATATAACAAAAACGCGCCGTCTGTTAGGATACATATGTAGAATATACCCAAAGTGGTGAAGGGTATCATATAGGCGGCCCAGTCCCACTTTACTACTTTCCTTACTAGTTTTTTTTTAAATTAATATTTCCAAACATTTCGAAAAAAAAAACTTTCACTTATCCCCCTTTTCACACACCAACTTTTTATTATCTTGTTACACTTTTCACACCCTACAATTTTTAGCAACAGCAAAAATACACATGAACACCATCTGTATTTGCTGGATTTTATTGCCAAATATAATCCCTAAAATACACTAAATGGACACGGACTCTCACTTGGACAGTTAACAGCCCGGCTAGGGTATGCCAGTCAGCGCCATGGTCACGCCACACACAATAGGCAAAATAAACAAAAACATACAAAAAACCGAAAAACTTCCAGTTCGTGGAACAGAACACACAGTGTACATTTGTTTAAGCTAATTTCATTATTAATTTGAACAACGAAACGTTTTGTGGCAGCAACGACAACAAAAAACCCATGCCAATGATGATGATGATTGTGTACAAATATACATAAAATGGCTTAAAAAGTTGTCCAAAAAAAAAAACACGAAGCAAAAGAAAACACAAAACTAGGATAAAGGACACAGGACAAACGGCAGTTTGTGTTACATATATATTTTTTTGTCTATACAAAAAATTGGTTGGTTGTACTTTGTTTCTTTTTCTTGTCACAGTTCATGGTTGTTGCATAGCCGCAACAACAACAATAACTACAGTAGCCGAAAATAAAGTAAATAGCTTTGAGCCTCTGTTCAGTTCTTTTGTCATTTTTTCTCTTCGAAATTAGAACAACAGCTGTGTCAACTACAACTTAATCCTTAAATATGTAAACTAAATAGGACTTTTGGTGGAGCAGCAGCAGTAGCAACAAATACAATAACAACTACAACAATAATATAAAAGCCATTTTTTTTTGTTTCGTTCGAATATTAAGCCCCAAACTAAACAATAGGGAATTTGGCATATAAATGCTAAGGCCAAAATATCAATGTCACGGAAAGCCGAAAACGACCGGAACAATATGGGGAAATGTTAATTTAGTCGGGAGGTATGGCAAAAGGGAGAAGAAGAAAAACAAAAAAGAAAATCGAAATTGGAGAATATTAGTAAAAATACACTTTCTTAAATGAGCTGTAAAAATGCAAGAGGGAAAAATAAATGAAGGCAAATAGTGTAATTGTCAGGGTGGGAGGGGGAGAAATATTTTAGTTAGTTATTTTTAATATTTAGGAGATTTTCATTTTTGGGTCACTTTACTGGGCAACAACAACTTCTACCGGGTTTCACCAATTTTCGAACAAATGAACCCGGCCAAATAATACCTTGTACCACTGGGTATCAATAAATAATGGCGCCCAACATGCCTTACAAATACATTACAACAAATCAGTTCATTATATTAGATCTGATGGCCCTTTGCAAACATATAAGAAAATCCCACTCTAAACCTAAATACCTTTCCAAAATTAAATCAAATGGCGCCCAACGGTAAAAAAATTTATTATTCTCCCGATTGTTTATCAATGGTGCCTTCGATTTTTCCAATTAATTTTATTCAATAATCTATATTTTAGTCCTGGATGTCCTTCATAAAAATAAAAAAATCTTTAATAATAATAAAATTAAATCAAATGGCGCCCAACGGTAAAAAAAATTATTATTCTCCCGACTGTTTATCAATGGTGCCTTCGATTTTTCCAATTAATTTTATTCAATAATCTATATTTTAGTCCTGGATGTCCTTCATAAAAATAAAAAAATCTTTTATACCACGGAGCAAAAATACATGTGGCGCCCAACGCTTTAAAAAATTTTAAGTTTATTTATCATTTCTTCAATTTATTCTTCATTATTCCGATTTCTTATAACATTTTTTCATAAATGGTGCCCAAAGCTTTACGGGTTTCCAACTAATTTTATTTCAGTCAATATTTTTTTCAATCAATTCCTGAAAGCTTTTTGAACAATTTTTTGAAAAATTACATTAAATTTGAAAGATAATATAAAATGGCGCCCAACGGTTGACTAACAATTTAATTGCTTTAATTCTCTTCACCTTAACTGGCGCCCAACGCTTTCAATTAATTTCATGCAATATTTTAGTTATTTATAAAAATATTTGAAAATATTCGCTTTAGGCCCTCATGGCCTAAAAATTTGGCAAAATTACATTAAATGGCGCCCAACAGTTTAAAAATAACAATATATTTAATATTCTGAATAGATGGTGACGAGCACTTAGAGGTCCGTATATGTTGTGCGGAGCTCTATAGAGGTCTGTTTAGGTGGTGAGAAGTTCCGTAGAGATATATTGTGGTCCTGATAGGTGGTGAGGGGCTCTAAAGAGGTCCGTATAAATGGTGAGGATCTCTATAGAGGTCCGTATTGGTGATGAAAAGCTCCATATAGGTCCGTATAGGATGTTAGAAGCACAGTAGAGGTCCGTATAGGTGGTGAGGATCTGTATAAAGGTCCATATAGGAGGTGTGAAGCTCTATAGGGGTTTGCATGGGCGTTGAGGAGCTCTATGGAGGTCCGTATGGGTACCAGGAGCTATATAGAAGTCAGTATGGGTTGTGAGGAGCTCTATAGAGGTCCGTATAGGTGATGAGGATATCTTTATAGGTCCGTTTAAATGTAGATGAGTTGCATAGAGGTTCGCATAGGTTGTGCGGAGCTCTACAGAGGTCCTTATAAGGTGGGAGAAGCTATATAGAGGTCCCAATAGGTGATGAGGAGCTCCATAGAGATTCGTATTGGTTGTGAGGAGTTCTATAGACGTGCGTATTGGTGGTGAGCAGCACTATAGAAGGTCGTTTAGGTGGTGAGGAGTTCTATTGAGGCCTGTATGGGTTGTGCGGAGCTCTACAGAGGTCCTTATAGGTAGTAACGAGCTCTATAAAGGTCCGTACAAGTGAGGAGAAGTTCTATAAAGGTGGTGAATAGCTCTATAGAAATCCGAGTATGTGGTGAGGAGCTGTATAAAGATCCGTTCAAGTTGGGAAAAGCTCTGTAGAGGTCCGTATAAGAGGCGGAATTCTATATACAAGTTCGTATAGGTGATGAGAAGGTAAAAGACATGTAATAAGGATCCCTAAAGAGGTCCTATTAAATGAAAAAACATGTATCATTATTTAAAATTCTCATTATTCATTATTATACATTTATGCGTCAGTGGCGCCCAACGATTTCGATTTCACTAATTATATTATAATATTTAATTATATTCAATATTTTATTCCAGTGTGTTCTTCACAGTCATATTTGAAAAAAGCATATGCTCTCATACCTCACTGTCTAAATAAGTTTCAAATACATACAACGATAAACATCAAATGGCGCCCAACGTTAAAAAGGTGTTAATGACATTTCTTCCCTTGGTGAATATCCTGATGACTCGGATTATAAAATTTTTCCTAAACAGGAATTTTCATAATTTATTCTTCCGATTATTACCAGAATCCAATAACACATCAAACATTATTCTCCAAGATCTATTTGTGGTGGTTATGTTCTCATTGCGGTTTGGAATTTTTTGTAGAGCTGCTGTTGCTGCTTCTTCTTCATATAGGTTTTTTATTCAACCACCAACCAACCTCCCTCATCTCCTTGCCTCCATATTATTTACACAAGCTAAGTATCCTTTTTAGTACCTGTCAATCAAAAACTCATACATCATGTTGAAGGACAAAGCCCCAAACTGAAAAAATCTACAGCTACACTTTTTGCTTTGTCATTTGTTGTTCAAAGTAAATGGCCTGCCTATTTCTCAAACTTTGTTCTTTACTTTTTTAGTTTGGCCTATTAAAGGAAAGGACTTACATAGATTTCTGCATCTTTTTTTGCTTTCATTGTCTTGTCTTGTAGTGCTTTGGACAAGTGTTACGGAAGTTTTAGCTTTGTTCCGTTTGCTGTGCTTTGTTTAAATATTTTAGTTGTATATGTTTTTGGTTCGGCAGATTTTTGGTTTTTTGTAAACAGAAAGAAATTTATTTCTTTTTAAAAGAAAATAGTGAGGAGGAGGTGGGGGTGGTAGGTAGAATGAGACAAGCCCAAACAAACAATGGCCACTGCTTAGGCATCTATCTATCATTTTTTGTTAGTCGAAGAAAGAACAGACCAGGAAGGACATTGAGATCCATCCTAGACAAAAAGTGAGATATGATAAATGGTATCATACAAATGATAATGTATCAACAATGACGCCTAGGATGTTAAGGTTCTGTTGACAATGATGGATATTTTGTTAATTTTTGTTGCTAGGGAGGAAATTAAAATTTTCCTGTGTGATAAATATGTGTTGACATTTTTGTGATATAAAGAAAAAACTGCTGAGTTTTAAACTTTAAAATAGTAAGGGGAAGATTTTTTTAAAATTAATTAAATTTGGGTCCAAAAAACTTTGTTGTGTATTTTGGTTGTAGGGTAGAAAACATTTTTATATGGTTTACATAGGACATTTTTGTGTGTGTAATTTTTAATTATCCTTTTTTGGGGAGCTCAAAATTATGAATATGGGGGGAACTTATTTTAATTACATTAATATTAATAAAATTTCTAGAGAATTATGATTACCATGTGGGAGGGGGGAATTGGAGGATATATTTTTTTTTTTTAATAATTTTCAATATTTTTTATGATTTTTAAACAAATAATTTCCTACATTTTATTATTAAAAGAAAGTAATTCCAGCAAAAATATTTCAAAAATAAATTACCTCTCATTACATTTCATATTCTTGCAAATAACTTCATTATTTACAAATTATGTTAGTTTTACGGTAAAAACAAGAAATTTTTATTACAAAAAAAACTCCCCATAGTTTTGAAAATTTGATTTGATGCAAAAATCAAATCACGCATCATTATTTTCTTTCAACTTCATTCTACACAGCCATTACAGTTTTCATCACTAGATGCTCATATACGAAAAAGAATGTATGTGTGGATGTGTGTGTACGTGTGTTGAAAAACATCTGAATGTGTTGGCATTTTCATCGCACCATGATGATGATGATGCTGTTGCTGATGGTTATTGCCATGGTTTCCGCATGGCTTTCACGCTTCAATATTATTTATATTTAATTTTTATAAAAAGATGAAAATTGTATACAAGTGTTGCTCTACAAAATATTATACAAATACAAAGAAATTGGCGAAATCAGCTCTTAACACATGTGTCCTGAAAACTGGATTGAAGATGAAATAAAAAACGACCTGGTAGTTTTTCTTTGAATCAATAAAAATAAAAAAAACCCTCACAATTTGCTTTTGAATGACTGTGTGAACATAAGAGATAATCAAAAATGCTAACAAAATGGAAATAGCACAATTTTTTGAGGGAGATGATGATATGTGGGGAAAATTATTTAAGAAGTGAAAAAGATCGGTTAATATTTAGGGGATTAAATGGGCCCAATACATAATTTTTGTTCTTTTTTCTGGTCGCTCCAGAGGCCGCAATTATGGCGCGAACATCACGAAATTTTACATGGAGAACGGGATCGGGCTGCCTTTTTTGAAAAAGATCGGTTATTATTTACCGGGTCAAATGGACCCTGACTTTTATGTAAAAAATTACAAAATTGGTATACAATTGCGTATATATTTACTCCTAAAGGACTTAGACTCGAGAAATATATATGATAGTTGTTGACCTTTAATTTGATACCAATTATATGGTCGTATGTACTCAGATGTGGGAGTTATACTTAAATATTTACCTGTGCTTACGTACTAAGATATTATTTAGTAACCCATTACCACACTACAGGACGGAAATACAGCGCTGATCGCTTTGAAATTTTTCAGGAGATTCAAGTTATGCCAAGGACAACGGCAATAATGGGTATTGATCAGATAATAATTTTGGGATGAAGTGGACCGAAAACTTAATTTGTTGGTATTTTTTTCAAGTCGATCTAAAGGCCACAATTATAAACCGAACATCACAACACAACCCACGGTAAAGGGAATCTGGACATGTAATTAGGAGGACTGTACTGAATATTCGTAATATTCGGAAAATATGTCAGTGTAAGGAAGTGTTGTGCTATTGACCTCTAATCGGCAAGAGGGTGCAATTATCAGGAAATATTGTCCAGGATCGGAAAAAACATCCGCAGAAAGTTAGATTTCCATGGTAGTTGTGTAGGGTATAACGGTTTACAATTTTCAATTACTCTCATTACTAAAACTTTGAGATCCAGTTCTAAAACGTTGGGCGCCAATTTTGTTTTTGAATGTGTTATTTCAAGAACAAAATCTTCAAAAAATCCTAAATGTTTCCAATTTCTGAAACGTTGGGCGCCGTTTTATAACATTTTATAAAATCAAAGAATTTTGAAATATTTTCCAATACAAAATTCGAAAATAATTATCATATAATTAGTTTAAGAAAATCCCAAGATTTTTATACCCTTTACACACTGTGGTACAGGGTATTGTCTTTGTGCAAATATGTTTGTAACAGGCAAAAATAATCAAGATAGACCCATGGTTCGTTTTGAGAATATGCATAGAATCACATTCTGAGTCGATTTATACAAATTGTAAATAAAGTACAGGTCGCTTTTATGATCCGTTTCAGATTTAGAAATAGCTCGCATATATATTTTCGTCCGATATAAGATAAATGATGCATCAACGTGCCTATAAATAATCCGATTTGCACGAAATTTGGCACAGCGTACTAAATGCAGACTGGACTAATGTGTTTCGTAAAAGTCGGTTCAGATTTAGATACAGCTCTCATATATATTTTCGTCCGATTAATGCAAATGGTTCAACAAAGTGCTTATATATTCTTCGATTTGTACGAAATTTGCCATAGCGTACTAAATTAATTCTACAACAATTAGTGTTAAGATTCGCGACAATCGGTTCAGATTTAGATTTAGCTCCCATATAAATTTTTGTCCGATTTTATGTAAATGGTACACCAAAGTCCCTATATAACCTTCGGTTTGCTCGAAATTTGGCATAGCGTACTGAATTGAGTCTAGATTGGTGGGTGGTAAGTTCGGAGAAATCTCTTCAGATTTCGGTATAGCTCCCATATATATTTACGTCTAATTTTATGTAAATGGTTCGAGTTGCACGAAATTTGGCATAGCGTATTGGATTGAGTCTAGAATGCTGTGTGGTACGTTTCGGGATAATCGGTTCATATTTCGATATAACTCCCACATATACATATATATTCGTCCGATTTGTTTGTCCAAGGGAACATTGACATGCAATTGTAAAAATGCATATGTACAATATACCCAAAGTCGTGACGGGTATCATATAGTCGGCCCAGTCCGAATTACTACAACATTCCTTACTGGTTTAATAATAATTTAATTTCTAAAGCGTTGTGCGCCATATTTTTAAATTCTGATAATATTTTAAAAATCACTGGGATAATTTGTATGATCCCTCAATCCTTCTGTTAGAAATTTCAAATAATTTCAACACTAAAATCTGGAACAATTTCTAAATATTTAACTAGGAGTGTTTAAAATAGCTATTAGCAAAATTGCATTTTTGAAACGTTGGGCGCCATTTTGGTTTTTTTGAACCCTAGATTTTGAAGAAAATTCTAATCCAGAGCTAATTTTCGGTTTTACTCTGTACATTATTATGATTTAATTGACTGGTATATTTATTTTTATCCACCTCATTACTCCTACATTTTCCTTCCTTCTCCCTCTGCTCACTTCTTCATAATTGCTTGTCGAATAATAATTTATTGAATTTTTATGAACTTCTTTTATCCACAAGTTTTTTGTTTTTCTTTTCGATTTGCATTATTATTCTTTATTACTTTGGAATGATTAATGCTAATCGTTTTATTAATGATTACAAATCAGAAATTTTTGTAGCTGTGTGTGTGTGTGTGTGCGGTTATTTATTTATCCTTTAATTTAACTGACTTTGCTCTATATATTAATTGTGCCCAGCTTTATCTTTCTTGCTTCCTCCCTCCCTCCATTCTCTCTTTCCTTCCTCCTCTTGGGCGTATTGATTTTATTCCTTTTATATTTTTTTCAAGTCATTATAATTTGAAAGCAAAATTTTATTTTCGCTAAGGGCGGCAAAAATTATGGTCATTATCATTAGTTGAATGAATGAATGAATGAACAGCAATTCCAGGGAATATCAATGATTTTTAATGATGCTCTGTAAACATTGTTAGGCAAGCTGGTAAGCAATTCCTTTCTCATACTCCTTCATTGCCTTCTTCTCTAATGCTATTTCCATTCCAAATCAATTTCTTTGTTAGGGTTCCTGATAGGACTCTTCAAATTTTGCCTTACACAATTGATAAATATTTGGTTTTCAGTTTCATTAAGCAGAAGGTGTTTACTCTAGCATAATGCCAAATCATAAAGAAGTAGGAGAGAGAGGAGGGGAGGGGATGTTAGTCTATGGCAGCTTAAATTTGAAAGGCAATGAAATTGAAGTTTTAGCATTATTACAAATGGCCAGTAAACACGCCATATTTCTGTTTAGGTTTCCTCTATTGATTTTTATTATCAAACAAACAAAAAAATTTGAAGAGAGAAAATAAATATAAACTCCTTTGGGTTGGGGTTTGCTTTCTTTATTTGATATATATAAACCCCCAGACAATTGGGGTATAATAAAATTATGTTTTATTTTCGAGGAAACGGAAATCCATCAGACACCTTTGATGACGTTTTATTGTATATATTTTATTTTTTGTTTTGGCATATAAACATATTTTATGTATGCTAAACACCTATGTGCGTGTTGGAAAAAATATATATTATATATTTGCCACAAACAAATCGAGAAAAACTCCCAACAAGCAATTTATTATAATGCTAATAAATTTTCAGTCATCCTGCAGGAGGTAGCACATAACCCAAAATCACCTTTAGCAGGAAGGCTATATTGGCAAGAGAAACAAAATAAAACAGTGCAAATATAAAGAGAAAGAAAAATATAAATATTAAGGATTTCATATCCTTGTTTCATGGAAATAATTCGTAAGATATGCCTAGCATACACCTTTAGAAACGATAAAGTGCTTCTCATATACTACGACAGGACATGTGAATTAAAGATAGACAAAAAAGTGAACTTTTCATTTCAATTCCAATTTTTATTATTTTTTTTTAGGAAATAAATAGAAAAAACGACAATAAATAGAAAGGTCCTTAAGGGTAAATAAGGGTCCTAAAGGGTAATAATATAATAAAAATGGCGCCCAACGTTTTATATAATTTTGAAAAATCTATTCCATTTAAATGAAATGTCAAATGGAGACAGTAAAACTATACCGATCCGAAATTGTTTAGCTATTAACTATAGTCTCTTGAATCGATATAGTGGAAATACCATAATTTATTTTGACGCGTGCGCCAAGTTAAATATATAGATCTCAGATCAGTATATTACTATACAGAAATTTTAAAATAATCTAAAATGGCGCTATAATAAACGAATACTTCTATCAAAGTCTCATTATTTGATCTTAAAGAAAATATCTATTTTTCAAATGGCGCCCAACGTTTCAGTAATTTATTTCTTCTATAAGATAAAATAGATGTTTTTCTCTAAATTTAAATGAAATGTCAATAGGAGCCTGTAAACTATACCGATCCAAATTTGTTTAGCTACTAACCATAGTCGCTTGAATTCAAAGAGTAGAAATCCCATAATGGAAAATAAACTGACGCCATCGTTAAATATATAAATCTCAGATCAGTATATTTGTATACAGAAATTTTAAAATAATCTAAAATGGCGCCCAACTTGTTAAGTTATAATAAACGAATACTTCTATCCAAGTCTATTTATTTGATCTTAAAGAAAATATATATTTTTCAAATGGCGCCCAATGTTTCAGTAAATTTTTTCTTCCATAAGATTAAATAGATGTTTTTCTCTAAAGATATATTTTTATAGGAACAATAGCAAAACATAAAAAAAAAAATATTTTAAATGGAAAAAAATATTTTTTAAATTTTTTGATTGAAATTAAATTCGCCCCACTCTACAGTTATTGTTTTTGTATTTTAGTTCAAACTCTATTAACGTAACAATGCTTCGCAAAATATATGTGTCACTACGATTCTTTTTCTTTCCCTTATGCATTTATATATGTATGTATGTCAGTGCAGTTGTGTGTAGCAACAATACAACCTGGCAAAGACATCATGAAATGTAAATGAAACAACATCGGTAACAACAAAACTTTGTTTTCTGGTTTTAAACAAACATGCAGCAGGTTTTTGTGGCAAGGACTATGACATATAGCATACACAGAAAACATGCAGAGAAAAAAACCCACACACATACATACATAGACAACATTAGGCTGTTTGAAAGGGAAAAAATCACATTCCCCCATATGCCTCGGTGGACCTTCGTTACATTTTAAATTTCCAGAACGAAATGAAAAACGAAAACAACGAAATACAAAATGTTATCATTTACAACGTTTAAAAAGTTAAGCAAAGACAAGATATTTGAATTATTCATATGTGTGTGTGTGTCGATGTATGTGTGAGAGTTTTCCATTTTTCCCAATTCGTAGCATGGCAGAAAATCCATATCTTGTAGATAAAACATAAAAGCAAGTAATTTGTATAATTTATATGTTAAGTATATTGTAAAGAGCGAAAAGGGGAAAAAGAGACTAAAGAGCGAGATGATAAGGGCTCACATCCGCCTTAACGAAAAGTGAAAATAAAAGGATAAAAAAGGATGTGTGGTTGGTTTCGAGCACGAACACAAAGAAACGGAGAATATAAGTCGAACATAAAACATTTAAAACAAGTGAATTTTTAATTATTCTTTTTTACCGTACCCTGCCTCCTCTTCTCTTCGCGGGAAAATGTAGGTTAACAGGAAAAGTGAAAGCAACAACAACATTGTAATGATTTTTTGTTTTTGTTCAAGGATTTTATTTTCGTTAAAGGTAGAATGGAAATTAATCGAATGTGCTTGAAGAAGATTGAGAAAATTGTCAATCGATTTATAAGATCAATAATTAAAACCAGGAAAGTAGTAAAGTCGAACGGGGCCGACTATATGATACCCTTCACCACTTTTTACCTAAAATCGGACGAAAATATATATGGGAGCTATATCTAAATCTGAACCGATTTTCACGAAACTTTACACATATCATTCTAGACTCAGTTCAGTACGCTATGTCAAATTTCGTGCAAATCGAAGGATATATAAGGACTTTGGTGCACCATTTACATTAAATCGGTCGACCATATATATGGGAGCTATATCTAAATCAGATCCGATTTTCACGAAATTTAACACACGTCTTTCTAGACTTAATTCAGTAGACTGTTCCAAATTTCGTGCAAATCGAAGTATATATAAGAACTTGGTGCACCATTTACCTTAAATCGGTCGACCATATGGGAGCTATATATAAATCTGAATCGATTTTTCCGAAACCCACCACTCGTTCTTCTAGACTCAATTCAGTACGCTATACCAAATTTCGTGTAAATCGAAAGATATATAGGCACTTTGGGGCATCATTTACATAAAATCGGACGAAAATATGTATGTGAGCTATATCTAAATCTGAACCGATTTTCACGAAACTTAACACTTATCGTTCCAGGCTCAATTCAGTACGCTATACCAAACTTCGTGCAAATCGAAAGATATATAGGCACTTTGGGGCATCATTTACATAAAATCGGACGAAAATATGTATGGGAGCTATATCTAAATCTGAACCGAGTTTTCCGAAACCCACCACTCGTTCTTCTAGACTCAATTCAGTACTCTTTACCAAATTTCGTGTAAATCGAAAGATATATATGCACTTTGGGGCACCATTTACATTAAATCGGACGAAAGTATATATGAGAGCTATATCGAAATCTGAACCGATTTGCACGAAACTTAATACACACCATTCTAGACTCTATTCACTACGCTATGTCAAATTTTGTGCAAATCGAAAGACATATAGGGGCTTTTGTGCCTATATCGGACGAAACTATATATGGGAGCTATATCTAAATCTGAACGGATTTTCAACCAATTTCAATAGGGTTCGTCCTTGGGCCAAACAAATGAGCTGCACCAAATTTCATACAAACGGGATTATAAATGCGACCTGTACTTTGTTCTTGACTTGTACTTGACATAATACCCTGTACCACAGTGTGGTGAGGGGTATAAAAATCCACGTCTTGTTATGGTCCTTAAAAAATATTTTAAAACATCCACGCCTTGTTAAGGTCCTTAAAAAATATTTTAAATCATACACTCCTTGTTAAGGTCCTTAACCATATTTTAAAACATCCACCAAAATATTTTAAAACATCCACGCCTTGTTAGGTCCCTTAAAAAATATTTTAAAACATCCACGCCTGTTAAGGTCCTTAAAAAATATTTTAAATCATCCACTCCTTGTTAAGGTCCTTAACCATATTTTAAAACATCCACGCCTTTTTAAGATCCTTAAAAAATATTTTAAAACATCAACGCCTTGTTAAGGTCCTTAAAAAATATTTTAAAACATCCACGCCATGTCAAGGTCCTTAATAAATATTTTAAAACATCCACGCCTTGTCAAGGTCCTTAAAAATATTTTAAAACATCCACGCCTTGTTAAGGTCCTTATAAATTATTTAAAAAAAATCACGCCCTGTTAAGGTCCTGAGAAAATATTTAAAAAAATCCTCGCCTTGTTAAGGTCCTTAAAAAACATTGTCAAACATCCACGCCTTGTTAAGGTCCTTAAAAAAATATTTTAAAACATCCACGCCTTGTTAAGGTCCTTAAAAAATATTTTAAAACATCCACGCCTTGTTAAGGCCCTTAACAAATATTTTAGAACATCCACGCCTTGTTAAGGTCCTTATAAATTATTTAAAAAAAAATCACGCCCTGTTAAGGTCCTTAAAAAATATTTTAAAACATCCACGCCTTGTTAAGATCTATAAAAAATATTTTACAACATCCACGCCTTGTTAAGGTCCTTAAAAAATATTTTTAAAAACTCCACGCCTATTGCAGATCATAGTAAGAATATTTTTAAAAAATCCATTTAATTTAACTTATTTTCCTAGTATATCTATTCCACCTTTCTTTCCCTAAATCCTCTCCCTCCACGAAAACACACCTTTAAAATTACAAAACAATGTCATTCAGCAATAATACGGGGTTTTTGTCTGATATTTTCTCGCTCTCGGTATGTGTGGCGTCATCGAACCGAAAACCTGGTCGCAAAAGCCATTGCATATGTTATTCCCTGTGGTAAAAGAACGGCAACAACAAGAGCTACAAAATAAAAGGATATGAAAACAAGTGTAACATCAGTGGCAACAAGAGTATGGAAAAGTTTTTTTTTTTTTTTTTTTGAACTCGAACTTTTCTAAAAAGAGAGAGAGAGAGAGAGAGAGAGAGAGGAGAAAAAATTTTATTTGAAATGAATTTCGGTTTGCACTGGCATGGCATTCACATAGCTAAGTGAAATTGTGGCAACAACAAAAACCTAAAATTAAAATAAAATTGAAATTAAAATGTTGTTTTTTAAATCATATTAATTGTTCTTTTTTCTTTTTTTCTTGTTCTATTTTCAGGTATGTGGAATTCAATTTGTTGTTAATATAAAAATGAATTTTTCTTTTTCGGCATTTTGTGCGGGAATACTTTTTCGGTAGGCAAGTTAAAAAATGTTCGCAAATTATTATAATAGTTAAATAATTATGGGAAGGTATTAAAATACAAAAAAAAAAAAAACCCAAACAAAGATTATATGTATTTGCTGCACATTTTTTGTGTTCGGAAATTTAATTAACCTGGTTGGATTTCTTTTTTTTTCAGAAATACTTAGAATTGAAATAATTGTTAATATACATATTAAATATTGTTAGGGTGCCTAGAAGTATGCACCACACTGGATAAGGTATTTTTTTGTTTCACATATTAATCCATTTAAATCAATTGTTGGGGGTTTTTTGTTAAGAAAAATTATTTTTTATTATTTGTCTAAAAGTATGCATCACACATGGTGGTTAGGGTGCCTAAAAGTATGCACCAAAATTGAAAGGGTATTTCTGTGTTCAAATAATAATCCACTGAATTTAATTACATGGGGAATTTATTGCTGAGAAATATATATTTTTATTATTTGCCTAAAAGTATGCATCGCAATTGGTGGTGAATTTTTTTCTCTTTTTTTAAGAAAAAAATTTGTTATTTTGCCTAAAAGTATGCTTCGCACATGGTTGGGTGTTTTATTATTATTTTTTGTACATGCAAATAAAAATTTAACTAAACCGATTTTTGGTCTTTTAATAAGAAAAGAATTTATTATTTTCGCCTAAAAGTATGCACCCACATGGTTATACCCTTCACCACACTGTGGTACAGGGTATTATGTATTTGTGCATACGTTTGTAACAGTCAAAAATAATCGAGATAGACCCATGGTTCCTTTTGAGAATATGCATAGAATCACTTTCTGAGTCGATTTATATATGTCCGTCCGTCCGTTTGTCCGTCTATCCATGATAAATTGTAAACAAAGTACAGGTCGCATTTATGATCCGAATTGAATGAAATTTGGCACAGCTCATTTGTTAGGCCCAAGGACGAACCCTATTGAAATTGGAAAAAATCGGTTCAGATTTATATATAGCTCCCATATATATTTTCGTCCGATTTAATGTAAATGGTGTACCAAAGTACCTATATATCTTTCGATTTGCACGAAATTTGGCGGAGTGTACTGAAATAAGTCAAGAATGATGTGTGTTATGTTTCGTGAAAATCGGTTCAGATATAGATATAGCTCCCATTTATATTTCCGTTCGATATAGGCACCAAAGTACCTATATATTTTTCAATTTACACGAAATTTGGCATAGCGTACTGAATTAGGTCCATAATGATGTGTGCTAAGTTTCGTGAAAATCGGTTAAAATTTAGATATAGCTCCCATATATATTTTCGTCCGATTTAAGGTATACGGGCCACCAAAGTACCTATATATCTTTCGATTTGCACAAAATTTGGCACCAAAGTCCCTACATATCTTCTGATTTGAACCAAATTTTGGTGCAGCGTATTGAAGTAAGTCTACAACAATGTGTGCTAAGTTTCCTAAAAATCGGCTCAGGTTTAGATATAGCTTCCGTACATAGTTTCGCCCGATTTCATGTAAATGGTGCACCAAAGTCCCTATATATCTTCCAATTTGCACGAAATTTGGCATGACGTATTGAATTGAGCCTAGAGCGATGTCTGCCAAGTTTCGTGAAAATCGGTTCAAATTTAGATATAGCTCCCATATATAGTTTCGGCCGATTTTAGGTAAAAGGTGCACCAAAGTCCCTATATATCATTCGATTTGCACGAATTTTTGCACAACGTACTGAATTAAGTCTAGAATGATGTGTGCTAAATTTCGTGAAAATCGGTTGAAATTTAAATATAGCTCCCATATATAGTTTCGCCCGATTTTAGGTAAATGGTTTGGCACATCGTAATGAATCTCTATATATGTGTGCTAAGTTTCGTGAAAATCGGTTCAGATTTAGATATAGCTCCCATATATATATATATATATTTCCGTCCGATTTTAGGTAATTGGTGCACAAAAGTCGCTGAAAATCATTCGATTTACACGAAATTAAGGCTGTGTGTTAAGTTTCGTGAAAATAGGTGCATTTAGATATAGATATAGCCGATTTTATGTAATTTGTGCATCAAATATATATCTTTCGATTTGCACGAATGTTTGTATATATAGGGTACTGAGTTATGTCTTGAATGATGTTGCTAAACTTCGTGAAAAGATCCATAGCTAGGCCGAATGACACAACGTAATGAAGTAATATAAATTAGTCTCTGGCAAGTTTCCCTGAAATCGGTTCAGATATAGAAATATAACAAAAACGTGACGTCTGTTAGGATACATATGTAGAATATACCCAAAGTGGTGAAGGGTATCATATAGTCGGCCCAGTCCACCTTTACTACTTTCCTTATTGGTTTATTCTTTTAAATAACAATTCAAATAAATTAATAGTTGGCGGATTTTTTATTTTTTTTTATTTTTTATTTTTTTTTTTTTTTTTTTTGAGAAAAATAATTTTTAGTTTTGCCTAAATGTATGCATCACACATGATTGTGTGTTTTATTATTATTTTTTGGTACATTCAAAAAAAAGTTTACCAATTTAATTAAATCAATTGTTTTGTGGAATTTTTTAAATCAATTGTTGTTGAGGGGTTTTTTTAAGAAATTAAATTCCCAGAATAATTTCCCGCATTTATTTTAATTCAATTAACCCCCGGCTAAATTATTAAACACCACGTTTAATTTTCCATCGAAATCCAATAATAGCAATCAAATCAGCTGACGTAAGATTTTCTGTTGTTGTTGTAGTATTTTATTGTTGGTGTGTAATATGAAACCACACAGAGAGAAAACACTTTGTTGAAGTTATTCAATTGTCTTCCTTTCTACGCAATATTTTTCTTCTTCCGATTTCATTTGATTATAACAATAAAATAATAAAAAAAAGCTACAACAACAACAAAACCAGAAAATCCCCAAACAAACAAATAAACAATAGAGTAGAGTAATCGCCATAAATACCAAAGTAAGTAATTTAATATTGATTGACAGCACGTCGTCGTCATCGATTGACAAGGTATGTGCTCCTAGCTCCTGCTGTCAAAGCTATGAAATCTGTTTTGCGATATTTTTTTTATTTGTTTGTTTTATTTTTTCTATAAAAGAAGGTGAAAAGAAAAGGAAATTTGATTCACTGTTTATGTGTGTGGGTTTTTTTCCTGGAGGAAATGATTCAGTTGTTTTGCAGGGAGAGATTCACAGGAGGGAGAGAGAGTGGGGGACTTGTGTCAACAATGTCAAGACAATGTCTTATTGAATTTTTTGTCTTGGTGTCTTTTGTTTACTTATTTATGCCATCGATTTATATAAAATATCCTACAAATATCCTTATCCATAAAATATTTAAGGCGGGGAGGAAATCAAATCGTATTTTGGGGGATCACGCAGAAAAAAATGGAATGAAATCATTTAAGAATCAACAACACCAACCAACCACAATTGATTGGCAGAAACAAAGCCTTGAAAAAATTCCTGGAATTATGAAGTAGTACACAATCTGACGAAGTCTTTGTATATATTTCATGTGTGTGCGCGTTCACACATTGTATGTTTTAGAGGTGTCAATATCACACAAGTCCCCTATCATCCCCTTCCTTCACCACATCTTTATTCTGCAGATTTTTTCTGCAATGCATATGCGGGAATATTGTTTACAATTGTATACTTCATGTTCAACACAAACAAGTTGGAACTCTACTTCTGCCCCTGTCATCATCTCCCCTCTTTTGAACGATTTTGGTTCGGAAAGAGCCCTTTAAAAAATATTTACCCTTTTTACAGAAGGATCTCAAAATGTCTAAAAGCCGCATAATCGTTTGGCAATTGTGGCAAGTGTCAAGTTTTGTTTTTGATATTGACAAGTGTTGGCAGGTTTTGTTTTGTTGTTTATTTTATAGGATCGGATTGGATGTTGTTAGTGTAAATTTTACATCAAGAGGATCATCGTTTTTAACAGTTCTGACAGACATTTCGAAGAGAAGATAAACATATTGTAGAAAGATCTTAAAAGACTTAAGACCGCCGAGGCATCAATACACAGTGGTTCTAATAGCCATTTCATATCGCCATTTTTTCGTACACAATAGGTAGAGGAGTATTGCTTCATAAATCCAACAAAAAATAGGGAAAAATGGCCCAATCTTCTGCTAGTTTGTTATTTGCCTAAAAGTATGCACCACACATTTTATTAATTTATTTAAGGCTGGGTGGCATTTCATTGAGAGATACCACGATTTTAGGAAATTATAAAGGATTTAAGACTTCGATTTGAAACTTCTAATAGAAACAGCAGTTTAATTGCGATGTTTGCCTAAAAGTATACAATAAACACCCCTATGAACATGGAATGCCTTAAATCGGATGGGAACTTTATATGGGGCTATGTCAAAATATGAAGATATGTATTGAACATTTTCTGCAAATACGTATTTTTGGTTTTCCCAGAAACCGAAATGCAAAATTACTGCCTCTACATTGGGAAAATGATGTTGAGAGCTTAAGGGATATTAATTTATACCTTAAATGTGTAATTCAGCTAGCTGAATATGCTAAAACTACTGTGAATATGCAATTCAGCTAGCTGAATATATCAAATAAGACCCAAAATATAATTTTGTTTTAACATAAAATTAAATCATCCGTTAAATATGTAATTCAGCTAGCTGAATATGTTAAAACTACAGCGGAATTGCAATTCAGCTAGATGAATACACAAAATATGGCCAAAAATATAATTTCGTTTTAATAAAAACCTAATTCTTTGCCAATATATGTAATTCATCTAGCTGAATATGTTAAAACTACTGTGGAATTGCAATTCAGCTAGCTAAATATACAAAATATGGTTCAAAATGTAATTTCGTTTTAATATAAAATTAAATTAACTACTCAATATGTAATTCAGCTAGCTGAATATGTTGAAACTACTGCGGAATTGAAATTCAGCCAGCTGTATATACCAAATATGGTCCAAAATATAATTTTGTTTCAATATAATATTAAATCACCCCTTAAGTATGTCATTCAGCTAGCTGAATATGCTAAAACTTCAGTGGAATTGCAATTCAGCTAGCTGAATACACAAAATTTGGTCCAAAATATAATTTTGTTTTCTTAGAAAATTAAATCATCCACTAAATATGTAATTCAGCTAGTTGAATATGCTAAAACTACTGTGGAATTGCAATTCAGCTTGCTAAATATACAAAATATGACTCAAAATAAAATTTCGTTTTCATAGAAAATAAAATCATCCCCTAAATACGTAGTTCAGTTAGCTGAATATGCTAAAACTTCTGTGTAATTGCAATTCAGCTAGCTGAATATGCAAAATATGACCCAAAATATAATTTCGTTTCAATATAAAATTTAATTATCTACTGAATATGTAATTCAGCTAGCTGAATATGTTAAAACTACTGTGAAATTGCAATTCAGCTAGCTGAATGTACAAAATATGGCCCAAAATATAATTTCGTTTTAAAAGAAAATAAAATCATCGCCTAAATATGTAATTCAGCTAGCTGGATATGCTAAAACTACTGTGGAATTGCAATTCAGCTAGCTGAATATAAAAAATATGACCTCAAATATAATTCTCAATTGATCCAAAATGTAATCGCTTACTTATTATGTAATTCAGCTAGCTGAATGTCCCAATTTATTGGTCCTATTGCAATTCAGCTAGCTGAATTTAAAAAATAAGACCTTCAATAGAATTTTAAATCAAGGCAAAATTCCATCACCTACTTATTATGTAATTCAGCTAGCTGAATGTTCCAATTTATTGACCTCATTGCAATTCAGCTAGCTGAATATAAAAAATATGATGTTTTATAGAATTTTTAATTAAGATAAAATCCAATCACTTACTTATTATGTAATTCAGCTAGCTGAATGTCAAAATTTATTGGCCCAATTGCAATTCAGCAAGCTGAATATAAAATTATTTTTTATAAAATTTCTGTTTATTTAACAAAAATTAATTATCCCCCTTTCGTTTCACCAAAATATGTAATTCAGCTAGCTGAATAAGTTGTAATTCTGTTCTACACACATTAAAATTATAAACTACTCAACAGTCCATGTCAGTTGGCTTAGCCATCCAACCATTTAAAACAATTGCAACTGTGCTAAATTGCCAACAATAACAACAAAAAAACTCTTCCATATACCCTTATTTGCTATTATTTAACTATTATGCCAGCAATTATGTGCTCTTGCCATTTTTTTGTTCGGTGCTCAAGCAATTTTCAGCAATCCAGTTCTAGCCTAATTTTTATGTTTCCAAAAAAACGCAAATGACTTATTCTGTCACAGAACCCGCAAAAAATAGAAACGACGCAAAACAAAACGAAATGAAATAAAAACCCCCAACATATTGTTCTGATGGTCGACCGAGCGACCGACTGGCCTAACCCAAATAAAATAACTCCACACACACACACACCAACATACTTGCACACAGTTAATGTGATGTATAGACCCGAAACCAAACAAAAAATTTTGCGAGTAGATAGGAAACCCACAAAAAAAGACAGCGTTTCATAAAAATGCCATGACAAAAAACGAAACCATTGCCCACATGCACTTTCTCATTAGCGTAGAAGGCAGGCAGGCATACAACCAACCGAACAACCGACCACATTTTCGACCTACTTCTGCTCTACCATACACATTAAAATGTATCTAAACTGTGCTCTTCCTTCCTCATTTTGTGGTTCCTTTTGCCATAACCCCCCTGCTTAAATTTCTTCATTTATTTGGCGAGTTTTTGTCCCCTACTTACTCTCCATTTTCCTCTCCCTCTAGCCCATTATCCCTCTCTCTTCATGTCGCTGGAAAAAAACTAAGAAAGTGAATTGAACAATTTTTCGTAATTTAACCAGAACATTAAATGATTTTTATCAGCTAGCATGGAGTGTCTAAAAAAAGAAAAAAACAACAACAGCAACAAATTGAAGCCACTGAGGCAGCTGAATAGCAAAGGACTACATAAAAAAGAACAGAAAAAAATTGTTACATATTTCAATGATATATGTAGGTATTTGGTACATATACTCATATATATATATATATATATATGTACGTAATTACTTTTAAGTACATATATGTTCATTATGGTACATACATAGATATTTATGTACTATTGAGTTTTTCTTTATGTACAAGAGATTTTATGTGGTTCGAATTGATAGACTCTGTGGGGCAATAGAATATTTGATATGTTTTTTATGTTTTTTTGCATTGCTAAATTATATTTGAGGTTGCTGAATAAGAGATTTTTAGTAAAAAGAAAAAAAAAAATAATCATTAAAATGGCAAATAATCAATTTTATTACTAGTTCAGCTAGCTGAATCTATAAGTTCATTAGCTGAATTTCAAATTCAGCTAGCTGAATGTAAAACTTACTTATTAAGGAAATTAAATATGTAGCGGAATGTGGCAATTTAACATTTTTATGGTAATTCAACTAGCTGAATATATAAGTTCCTTTGCTAAATTGCAATTCAGCTAGCTTAAAATAAAACTTAAACATTTTGGAAATTAAGTATATAGCGGAATGTGGAAATTTTGCACTTTTATGGTAATTTAGCTAGCTGAATATACAAGTTCCTTTGCTGAATTGCAATTCAGCTTGCTGAATATAACATTTTCGTATTTAGGAAACTAAATATGTAGCTGAATATTTTAATTGTGTATTTAAATGGCAATTCACCTAGCTGAATTGCAATTATATTTAGCTGAATAGACTGATTTTGATCAAATTTACTAATTTAAGCTAACTGGATATATTAATACGATTGCATAATTGCAATTCAGCTAGCTGAATAATAAAACTTACTTATTAAGGAAATTAAATATGTAGCGGAATGTGGCAATTTAGCATTTGTATGGTAATTCAGATAGCTGAATATATATGTTGCTTTGCTGAATTGCAATTTAGCTAGCTGAATATAAAAATTTCGTATTTAGGAAACTAAATAAGTAGCTGAATCCTTTTAATTATGTATTTAAATGGCAATTCACCTAGCTGAATACATAAATTTGCTTGCTGAATTTCAATTCATGTAACTGAATAGACTGATTTTTAATACATTTACTAATTTTTGAAACTGAATAACATATTCAGCTAACAGGATATATTAATATGTTTGCATAATTGTAATTCAGCTAGCTGAATATAAAATTTGCCTATTTAGGAACTAAAATATGTAGCGGTATATGGTAATTTAGCATTTTTATGGTAATTCAGCTAACTGAATATATAAGTTCCTTTGCTGAATTCCAATTCAGTTGGCTGAATATTAAATTAACATATTTAAGAAACTAAATATGCCGCTGAATATACTGGTTATGTATTTAAAGGGCAATTCAGCTAGCTGAATGCATAAATTTGCTTGCTGAATTCCAATTATATTCACAGAATAGACTGATTTTTAAAAAATTTACTAATTTTATAAACTGAATATGCAATTCAGCTAACTGAATATATTAATTTGTCTGTTGAAATGCAATTCAGCTAGCTAATTAACTCATTTTGTTACTTAAAATTCAATTCAACTAGCTGAATAGAAATATTTATTTATGAAATATCGGCTTATATAAGCAAGTATGTATTTAACCATTTAAGTACGCAAATCAACATGTTGAATTTAATGATTCGACTGCTGAATATATACTTTTGGCTGCTGAATTGTAGTTCCCCTAGCCGAATATGAAGATTTGTGTGCAAAATTGGTTTTTATTTAAGCATACATTTATTTGAACTTCGAAAATTTTAATTTAGCTAGCTGAATATACGATTTTTGTCAGCTGAATTGCAATTCAGCTAGCTGAATAGCAATAATTTTGGTATGAAATATGTTCTAATAGAACTATAATTATTTCATCGTTCTACATAGCAATTTAGCTGGCGGAATTTAATGATTTGGCTGCTGAATATATACAATCGTCTGCTGAATTGTAATTCAGTTAGCTGAATATGAGGATTTATTTGTGAAATTGGTTTTTGTTTACCTAAACAATATTTTAAATCAAAAAAATTTGCAATTCAGATAGCTGAATACACGTTTTTGGCAGCTGAATTGCAATTCAGCTAGCTGAATAGCTATAATTGTGGTATGAAATATGTTTTATTAAAACTAAACATATTTTATCGCTCTACATGAGCAATTCAGCTGGCGGAATTTGATGATTTGGCTGCTGAATTGTAGTTCAGTTAGCTGAATATGAATATTTGTTTATAAAATTGGTTTTTATTTAACAAAACAATATTTTAAATTACAAAATTTGCAATTCTGCTAGCTGAATACACGTTTTTGGCAGCTGAATTGCGATTCAGCTAGCTGAATAGCAGTAATTTTCGATGTAATCCATTTTAAATCATCTATATATGTAAGTTTCCTCCTAAAAGTTTAATTCAGCTAGCTAAATATAAAATTTTCTTTCCTTTTTTAAACCAAATCCTCAAAGTTCTCACGCATAAACCAAAATTGAATGAACTCGAATTGGAGTAATTTTTTTAAAGTTCAATAACTTTCATATGAACTCATTGTGGTATATAAATATATATGTTATATGTATATATTATGTACTAATATGTATGTATGTGTAATAATCATACTTTCGTTTTTTTATGTTATTCGGACGTGTTTAAAGCGATTCGTTGTAGCAAAAAAAAAATCCGCATTTTAACAATATAAATTCTTAAGGGAATATTCATAGGGGAACAGTCGTTAAAGGGAAAGGGGAAATATTGTCGAGAAGAAACTTGCTGGATTAAAAAAAATTCAAAACAAACAAATATACACACACACCATGAACTAGGAACGCATATCCAAATCACAACACCATGTTTTTATGGAGTCTTCAAAATGTTACAAAATACATGATGTAAGGAATGCATGTTCTTGGCCAATGTTTTCCCGATTTTTTTTCACATTTTTTAGAAAATTCGAAAAATTCCGAAAAAGTCACGTAGATTTCATGTAATAATTTTCCGATTGTTTACAATGAAAATAAGAAAAATGGAATAACAAAATAACATAATTTTTATTTTTCAAAAAATAAGAAAAGAGAAATAAATGTTTATGGTCTTAAGGAGGGGAGTATGTTTGTGATATAGGGAGGGGAGTTTCTTTGAAGAAAATGTAGAAGATGTCTTTGCGGTTCATATTACCTGCCACCTACCCTTTAAAATGTGGGGCAATAAAATTTTATGATATTGTTAGGCCGAGGCGAGGCTCTAATTAAAAAATAGAAAATATACAAAATTTTTTTGAGATTATCACTCAATACAAATCAAATTAATATATAACATAACCCTAATAAATATCTATAAAAGATAATAAACAATATTTTGTTATTGTTGTTGTTTTTCACTTGTTGTATTGGCAGGCTTTTGTTTGTCTGTTGTCTTTTTTTGTACCATGAAGATAAGATTGATTTTTTTCGTCAAAAAAGTTACACAGGTAAACTGCAGTTAATTGAGTTTTAGAAAAAAAAATTAATTAAATAAAAAAACTTATTTGAACATAAATAAATAGTTCATATCACACACAGACAAACACATACAAATATGTGAAGTTTGTTTTTCTGTTCAAAAAAAGTAATTCATCATAATGACATTATGAAAGTCAACTTGGCAGGAGACTAAAACAAACATCTAACCACACGAGTAAACCACTTTTTTTTTGTGGTGACAATTTTTTCCATCCATGTGGTTTTGTTGATGTTTTTTCTTCCTTATCTCTATAAATCTGAAAGAGAGAGGGAGAGAGAGAGAAAAAAGTAGAAAACAAAGTTGTCTCTAAAGTTATGCAGCAGCAAACTATGTTATGGAGTAATTTAATTAATGCAGCCATAGCTGAATAGCAACATTTTTATTTAATTTGAAAAATTTTCTGTATGACAACATTCATCATATGTGATTTTATTCAGCTAAAATAAAAATAAGAAGAAGAAGAAAAACAAAGAAAGGTGTGGCAGGATGTGAGATAAATCATAAATAATTTCTTCAAATGGATTTCATTATTTTATATGATTAATGATTATTATTCAGCTAGCTGAATTAATATTTTCAGTAGAAAAATTTTACTTTGAGATATTTTTCTTTTAAAAATAACATATTCAGCTAGCGGAATAACATATTCAGCTAGCTGAATAACAAAAATCGGCAAATGAGATCAACATTTTGTGTTTACTTTCACTTTGTTCAGCGTTTTAGTATTATTCAGCTAGCTGAATTACTCTGGTGGGTACAAAAAGTCAACATTTTATTTATATTTCTTTATTAGTTATTATTATTTATTATATTCAGCTAGCTGAATATCACAAATTATCGAGGAAGGTCATTATTTTGAATCGGCTTCTATGGTAATCTGACATATTCAGCTAGCTGAATTACACTTTTGGATACCAAACATCATATTCAGCTAGCTGAATAACAACGATTTACAAAGGAGATGGGTATTTTGATTTTACATTTAAGTAATTCCGATATTTAATTATATTCAGCTAGCTGAATTACATTTATTGGTACAAAACCATCCCATTTTCATATTTATTTCCTATAAAAGTTCATATTCAGCTAGCTGAATAACAAAGATTTGCACAGGAGACGAATATTTTGATTTTACCTCTACTTAGTTCTGAGATTTAGTTATATTCAGCTAGCTGAATTACACTTGTAGGTACAAAACCTCAAAATGTTCATATTTTTTTCTCAAAAATCATTAATTTTACCTAGATGAATATCATAAATTAACAAAGGAGACTAGTATTTTAGGTATATTTCTATTTTATTCCGTGATTTTTATATACTCAGCTAGCTGAATTACACTTGTGTGTTGAAAACATCATATTCAGCTAGCTGAATAACAAAGATTTGGACAGAAGACAGGTATTTTGATTTTACATTTAAGTAATTCCCAGATATAATCATATTTAGCTAGCTGAATTGCACTTGTGGGTACAAAAACATCATAGTTTGAAATTTATTTTTTTAAAAGGTTATATTTAGCTAGCTGAATATCAAAAATTTAAAAATATGACCCGAATTTTTTGTCTTCTTCTATTCTATTCGGTGAAGTTGATGTATTCAGCTAGCTGAATTGCACTTGTAAGTCAAAAACATGACATTTTGCTATTTATTTCTCAAACATGTTTGTATTCAGCCAGCTGAATAAGAAATTTACGCATATTCAGCTAGCTGAATTAATCTTTTAAGCCTAAAAAATAAATTTTGCTATTTATTTCTTAAAAATGATTATATTCAGCTAGCTGAATAGCAGAATTTAGCTCAAAAGACTACTTTTTTGAGTCTACTATTATATTCGTCAATTTTGTTATATCCAGCTAGCTGAATTGCACTTGTGGGCATAAACACCTCACATTATAATAATTACTTCCTCAGAAAATTGATCGGCTAGCTTAAAACTGCATTCAGCCAACTGAATTGCGATAAAATCCACCTTAAAATATTTTCCATATTCTACTCTTCCTCTTTTACTCTTTTACAAATAACAACCAATAGTCACATTTTATGTCCAATTCAGCTAGCTGAATAAGTCATGTAAATGATCCACTTGCTAATTGAATATTTATAAGTTCAGAAAAATCTCTATTTAGCTAGCTGAATATAACTAAATCCACCTGTTCCATAATCTCCTCATAAATAAACAATTTCCTCTTAATCAATTAAGGGTCAATAAAAAATCTTGTAAAAACTTAAATAAAACTTAATTGATTTTGAACGCTTAAAGCTTAACTCCAATTAAGATAACGAAGGCGGCTTTATTGAACGCTATACAAAGTCGTTAATTTAAATTCAAACACGACGAACGAAGGGGGTGTACAACAAGTCGCCTCATTAAATTAGTAATAAATAATTTGATTTAATTAAAACGATGTAAAAATTAAATGTTTTGTGTTATAAATACATAAATTTACATTGATAATTAAATTCCGTAATAAAATTTATGGGAATTATTCGGAGTAGTGACAAATAAAGTTGTACTATGATAATTGAGATATGTGTTTGAAAAACAAACATTCAATATTTTGTATAAAATATTACAATTTTAAACCATCTTGATTATCTGAATTGAGATTTTAATTAGCTGAATAGCAAATTTAAGCTTCTTTTGTTATTATTCCGCCATAAAAATTTTAAATATTTCATTTTAAGACCTATTCAGCGAGCTGAATTGTGTTTTTCGTTAGCTGAATAGCAAAAAGAACTTGGGTTTACTATAATTCACCTTTATAGTTTGGAAATTATTTCTTTTTAAACTTATTCAGCTAACTAAATACTAAAAAATTAGCTGAATAAGACATTTTGTCAGCTGAATTAGCTATATATGTAAGATATTTTAAAATAAGTTTACTTTTATCCAGTTTTACTTATTATTTTTTAAAAAAAATGTGCTAAATTGTTAAAAATTCTTAGCTGAATATGAAATTCAGCTAGCTGAATAACTTTAAAACACCAAATAATCATGAAATACATAATTTTTATTGGATTTATGTGACTTTTGTACATATTCAGCTAACTGAATTTGAAGAAAAATAATAATCTTCAAATTTCATAGCTGAATAGGTTAACCAGAAGCTAAATATGTATAAATTTTAATTGTTCCCATAAATTTAATACGTAATTTTAATGTTTAAAAAAAGACTTGGAAATTTTGTTGAATTGTTAAAAGTTCTTAGCTGAATATGAAATTCAACTAGCTGAATAGCTTTAAAATACCAAAAAATCATAACATACACCAATTTTATTCGATTTATGTGACTTTTGTACATATTCAGCTAGCTGAATTTAAAAAAAATAGATCAACTAAAAATTTCATAGCTGAAAAGCTTAAACAGCAGCTGAATATTTATAATTTTTACTTTTCTCTCTAAATTTCACAATTAATTTCATGCTTTGTTTAAAAAATACTTCAAAATTTTGCTGAATTGTTAAAAAAGTTTAGCTGAATATCAAATTCAGTTAGCTGAATAGCTTAAAAATACCAAATAATCATAACATACACCAATTTTATTGGATTTATGTAAATTTTGTACATATTCAGCTAGCTGAATTTGAAGAAAAGTTAGTTCTACAGCTGAATATGCAGTATTTTAGTATTTTTTCTACTAAAATTCACAATAGCCTTAATATTTTTCCCAAAAATTCTTCGAAAACTTGCTGAATTATAAAATATCTTAGCTGAATGTGAAATTTCGTTAGCTGAATTACCTTAATTTACCAAATAACCATAAATTAAATTACTTTTAATTGATTTCAGTGATTTTTAGACAAATTCAGCTAGCTGAATTGAAGAAAAAATTAGATAATCATAAAATTTCATAGCTGAATAGGTTAATCAGCAGCTGAATATGTATAATTTGTACTTTTATACTCTAAAATTCACAAATTATTTAATTTTTTTTAATATACTTGGAATTGTTGCTGAATTGTTAAAAATTCTTAGCCGAATATGAAATTCAGCTAGCTGAATTGCCCTTAAATCAAAAATAACCACAATTTAAGTTCCTTTTATTCAATTTTAATGATTTCTAGCAATATTCAGCTAGCTGAATTACTGAAAATTTAGCTGAATTTAACTCTAAAGATTTAAAATTTTCAGTTTTAAGCATTTGCTTGATATTCTACATAGAGCTTCTAATAATTTATAACATTATAATAAATCTGGTGCCCATTATAATGATAAATGTTTAACTAATGCCCCAAAATACTTTGCTGAATTGCCCAAACAGTAGCTGAATAAATAATTTCTCTTCTTTTCGAAGATTTGTGGTAGATCCTTTAAATATTTTTGAACTTTCTAATGTTGTAATTGTCAGAGATTTATTTATTCTGCAACCATTGACCATTTCCGTTTCTAAAAAAATAATTAATCAAGTCGATATTATTGCCTGTCTGTTTGCAGTGGAGACGGAGAGAGAGGAAGGGGAGAGTACCCTTTCAGATTAATTGATGTTAACGGTAATTTTAAACTGTGGCAATGCCATATTATTATGGTAAACAATTAATTCCATTTGAAATTTTGTACAAACAAAAACAACAATTAAATAAAAGACTCCATAGGAAGAAATCACAACCCAGTGTGGCAAGGGGGAAATTTCATTTCTGGGAATTTCCTCATTTGTTTGATTTTAACCATGAAATTAAAGTGTTTATTGTGACTTTTCATTAGCCATAATATTTTGACATATATAGGGAATCGTGAACTATTTATTATGTTCTGCTACTCTCTCCCTCATTCTCTCTCTCTCTCTCTGCTTGATTTGTTATGAGGTTTCTTTCTAAGGGCTTGCATTGTTTCCCAAACATTGGGAAAACAGCGGGAAAATTAATTAAATGTTTTGGTTCTGGCTGCGATGTTTGTTTGTCTGTATGTGCTAATGTGTTTGTTTAACTGTGTGTAATGTTTTTCTAAGGATTCTCAATTTTCGAAACAACAAACAGCGTTGCAGAAAGGAAAATAAATAAAATTTGGTCAGGGATGGGGGGAGAGTGGTCGTGGTTGGAAGCCCCACAAATGGGATGAACCTTTAAATGATCCATTAGTAGAGTTCCTTAGACTAAGGCCATAATGGCGCCATGCCATTAACCCCCCATTCTAATTAATCAAATCGAAAAAAATATATAAATTTTGGTGCTGAAAGCAACAACATGGTGTTATCATTATGATAACATACAACAACAACATACAACGACAACTGCAACAACAATGATCTATTTGAAGAAATCAATCTTAGAATATGGTAATGACATACATGTCCAACAATGTATGAATTCCAATGTATGTTCATGTATATGTATGTGTGCCTGTATTTCCTAACATATACAAATAAACAAAAAACCCAAATAACTGAGAGAGAAATAGAAACAAAAATATTACAAATCTAAACATCAATTATAACTTTGTTGATTTAGCAATAAGAATTGTTGACTTTTTCTTTCTTTCCATTTTCTTTTTGTTTTGTATCAATTTTTCCAACAACAAGAAAAACAAAACAAACAGACGTCCATGGCACACAACTTGCCAACAAGTGAAAACAAGTGATATATTTTCTTTGATTAAAGATAGCACACACACTCGCACACACACACACACAAGTGTAACAACATTGGTGCAAAGAAAGTCTCACTGTCTATCATTTTGTCTGTCTAGTTGTCTGTCAGCTTGTTGCTGCCGTCGCCGCTTTTGGCAGTAATTTTTGTTATGTTTGCGTAGGACTGATAGATATGAAACCAACCTCCTTATACATACTTATGTGTGTGTGTGTGTGTTATGCTCATATGTTTATGTTTATTATCTTTTCGTCGCACACACACACACACACATGGACTGTGGAAATTTGTCTTCGAAATTAATTAAATGAATTTTTTGAAGGGTATGTACAAACAAACAAGTTCTATTTTTTCACCCGTTTGTCTTATGATATGCAACAGTAATGAGAGAGAGGGGGGAGGTTTAAATTATATTATGACAAAGAAAAGAGGAGTAAGGGAATACGAAATTTAAGATTTAATGGTGAATTATGAAATTTACAAACGCTGAAGAAAAACATATTTCACAGTGAATTTTAATCAGTTAGCTCAAAATATGACGTTCTTATAAACGAAGGAGGTATACAATTTCCTTAAAATTGTCGATGGTTTATTTTACGGAAGTATTTAGTCTGCAGAGGTTCATTTAAAAAATTGCTTTTGGTAATTTTATAAAATGTTAAATTTTTTTATTTTTTTATGTTAAATTTCCTACAGGGCAATCATTTCACAAAGAAATGTATTTTAATAAAGCGTCGAGAGGGAAGTGTTGGACCCACAGCTATCCCTTACAGGCCCATAGAAATATAGAAATAGAGAATAATCCTCATAAAGAGTCAAGTGGATATTAAATTGTAATAATATTAAAAAAATCGCCAGGGAAATGTTAAAAAATAATTCCTTTAAAAGCCTTTAGAAATTTTAGAAAATAATTTTTTTATACCCTTCACCACACTGTGTTGTAGGGTATTATGTCTTTGTGCATATGTTTGTAACAGGCAAAAGGAAACTAGTTAGACACATGGTTCCTTTTGAGAATATGCATAGAATCACTTTCTGAGTCGATTTATGCATGTCTGTCCATGTATTTTTGTGAGCAAAGTACAGCTCGCATTTATGATTCGATTTGGTTGTTATTTGGCACAGCACACTTATTTGGCCCAAGGACGAACCCTATTGAAATTGGAGAAAATCGGTTCCATATATAATTTCGTCGGATTTTAAGTAATTAGAGCACCATTTTGCCAATAGTGATCCGATTTAGACAAAATTTTGCACATAGTACTGAATGAGGTCTAGATTGATGTATGCGAAGTTTTGTTGAAATCGGTTCAGATTTAGATATAGCTCTCATATATAGTTTCGTCCGATTTTAAATAATTGGAGGACCATTTTGCCAATATTGGTTCGATTGAGATAAAATTTTGCACAGAGTACTGACTTAGGTCCAGATTGATGTATGCGAAGTTTTGTTGAAATCGGTTCAGATTTAGATATAGCTCCCATATATATTTTCGTCCGATTTAAGGTAAATGGTGCAGCAAAGTCCCTATATATTTTTATATTTGCACTGAATTTGCACAGCGTACTGAATAAGGCCTAAAATGATGTGTGCTAAGTTTCGTAAAAATCGGTTCAGATTTAGATAAAGCTCTCATATATATTTTCGTCCGATTTAAGGTAAAGGGCGCACCAAAGTCCCAATATATCATATATAAGTCAATCAGATTCGTATTTTGTCTTTTGCAAACCATTTAAATATAGTCTGATGTCACTAGAACTCGTTGATGTCAGTATAATATTCATATGGGAGCGCCAGAAGTCTCCGGCTTGTAGAAAACATTTAGACTTTTAATTGTCCTTGGAATCCATTTTAGTTTGGTTTTGAACCTTTAGAAGTTACTGAAAAAGGTTCTTCTATCTATCTTCTATCTTTATAAGGAATTTTTTCGTAAAATATTTTTCAATGCATCTAGAAGGTCTATATTAAACCGGAGGAATTTGAAAATATATTTTCTCCACTTCAGGCTATTGGGTTGGTATTTTTTCTTCAGTGGAAGTTTTTCCTTCATTGTAAGATCTATATAACAGTCTCTTGACTTCAAACAACTTTCACAAAAAATCTTTGGTGAATAGAATAACTTAAGAAACCATTTAGCCCATACAGGGCCATTTGAATGATATCAATGCATTTAAATGGTCTCCAGAGGACAGTAGAACTTCACTATATTTGCCCATACAGGGCCATTTGAATGATATTAATGCATTTAAATGGTCTTCAGAGAACAGTAGAACTTCACAAGGACCTTCGTTTTTAAAGTATCTTTACCTTACAAAAGGTCTTTTGTCTATCGAAGGACGTTATCATAATTTTATTTTGTCATAAGAAGAGCTTAAAAAGTTCTCCAGCAAATAGATTACGTATATAATTATTGTATGTTCTTGAAGGACCATTCACGTAGTCCTATGCCTTTAGATAAGCTTACAAAATGTCACTCACATTGTCCTTAGAGTAAAGAAGCCCACCTTAAAAACCTTGAAACCTGCCTTTGAAAATCTTCATCTATCTTCAGAAGCCATTTACATGGTTTCCAGAGCAAAGTAGACCTTCTTAAGAGATGTTCGATTTTTTATGAGATTATCTTCTAGCTATTGAAGGACTTCAAAAATATTTTCTTCTCCATATCAGCATTTTTCTTTACAGCAAACCTTTGGTAAAGAATTCTGTTGTTAAATGGCCGTTAGAGTTGTTATATATCCTTGGAAGATCTTCAGCAAAAACGTTGCCTTCAGAAGACAATTAAAATAGTTTTCTGTCAACATGAGACATTGGCAATAAAAATATCTTTCCTTAGACTTGTGTTCATAAAATATCATCCAAATGCCTCTGCAAGGGTCTTAAGTCTAGTGAAGACATTTTATAATTCTTCACAAGTTTCTATATCTCTTCAGAATTTCCTTATTATTAAAAACATTGAGAAGGTAGGGGCAGGTGCAATTATTGAAAAATTTGTTTTTCAATTTATTTGAAATCATAACCTTAAATATTATAGTAACATTTTAATACGATTTCGCTTTTGTATAAATTTAAATGATTTTTAAAATCAAAATATTAAATTTTTATAGCACATCATATACTAAATCGGTAAAATATTATATTTTATCTCATTTAAGCAAGTTAATTCTTTGTGTATGAGTGTGTGTGTGTGTGATGTTTTATATGCTCTTTTGTTTTAACCTCCATAACCTATTCATCACGGGCCAAAAAATCTGTTTTGACCCTCATTGACGTCTGTACTGCGGCAATTTCATTGCTGTGCTTTTTCCGTGGAATTTGTTTTCATTTTATAGACACACTTCGTGTTGTAAAGAATGCGGGGCAGGCGGCCGGTATATCGCTTAACTAAGTCAGTGGCATAAAAAGGATCACAATTTCTCTCACTCACTTTGTATTAACAACAAAAAATAAAAAAAAAAAATGGAAAAAAAGAAATAAAACAAAATCTGAAAACATCATTTCCCTGTGATTTCTGTAATGAATGGATTTAACAGCTTGACAAGCTGTGTATGGGTATGAGTGTATGTATATGTGTGACTGTGTAATTTAACTTGTCTGTGCCTATTTGGGGGCCCTTTTATATTCTCCACTCTCTTTGTGTAGTTGTCGTTGCTGCTCACTGCTGTTGCTCTATGGACTATTAAAAGAGCCGCTTTGGCACTGAATGCACTTCGGGTTTTATTTTTTATGATTACCACGTTCAGATTTTTTGTTGCTTCACATTTTGTTGTTGTTGTAACACAGTACTTAAAGCAACAACAACACAAAACCGGCAAAATAATTGGAGCATTATTAAATTAAGGTACCTTTTTTCCATTTTGTAAATAAAGGGATTTTCAATGAATGAATGAATGAATGGAAGATAGGGCGGGTGCGTGTGATTTACTGGGGAGTAAGGGGATAGCCGGTATATTTTATTTGAAATTTGGTTTTATGCTGCCAATCGGAGGTTGGACAAATGTTAAAAGGCTTCGAGAGAGGGAGAGATGCTACTTTTTCTGGTAGTAAATGAAAATCCAGTTTTTAACCAGCATAAATAGATGTGTAATAAAGTGAAGTAGAAAGGGTAAGAAGGGTTCGGGGGGTTTTAAGAGCAAAACGAGTGACAACAAGTTTAATTTTTTGTCGAGGGGAGGCCTTCTCTTTTGCATATTAAATCATGTTTTCAGCGGCATTATTTCTTTGAAGGAGATTTAATGGAAAAATATTAAATATTTTATGATAATTTTTTTAGGAATTTTTAGAAATAAAGAAATCACTTACGTGAAGCCATAATCGAACATATCCGAACATTAAAGATATTTCCATTAGACCATTAGGGGTTTTTATTAAGGATCAGAGGATCATTAGGTATGGATAACTTTTAACGAACATTTGGGGATCATCCGACAGTTAGACGTCGATTCTTAAGAAATGGATCGGCAAAAAATTAAGCCAAAATATTAACGAAAGAATTGAGTTATTACATTGGTCAGCAGAATTTGAATACAGCTACGTCTTCTTCAAAAAACACCATATTTGTCTACTTCTTAATTATTTTGTCTGTTTCAAATTCAGGATTAAAGGAATAAAAATAAATGACATCCCTGAGACCATTTTCGGATGTATCCGAACATTAAAGCAATTTCCATGGCCTTTAGAATATTAGGTGTGGATCTGAAAACCATGTTTTTATTAAGGATTAGCAGATCATTAGGCATCGATATTTTTAAACGAGCACTTAGGGATCATCCGACAGTTAGAGGTCGATTCCTAGGAAATATTTTTTAATGGATCGGCCCACAATTGTGCCTAGATATTAAATAGAAAATTGAGTTATAACATTGGTCAGCAGAATGTGACTACAGCCATGTCTTCTTCAAAAAAAATCCATCTTTTCTATTTCTTAATTATTTTGTCTGTTTCAAATTCAGTATTAAAGGAATAAAAATAATTGACCTTCCTGAGCCTATAATCGGATATATTCGAACATCTGAAAAAAATGATTTATTAGTGACAACAGACCATTGGGTATGGATATTGGAACGAGAATTTAGGTATCAGCCGACCATTAGATGTCGACTTTTAAATACTATTTTTTAATGGATCGGCAGACAATTGGGCCTAGATATTATTTATAAAATCAAATTGTAATAATTTGCATAAAAATTTGAAGACAGCCATGTCTTCTTTAAAAAATTTTATATTTTTCTATGAAGAATATTATTTGGTCTGTTTTAAATTCAGCCTTTTTAGAAAAAAAATATTTTTTCACATTTTTCTATTGTTTTATTATGTGATCTTTCTCAAATTCAGAAAAAACATTTTTTTCTATTTCCTCAAAATATTTTCATCCATATATTTAATTTTTCATCCAAACATTTATTTGTTTTGAAATCTTGATATTGAAAATTTCACAATACCATGACAAATGTTTTGAAGTACATATGGATGTACCGTATTAGAAGCAAACTATGACAGATGTTTCATGGCATTTTCGACTTCATAAATAAATCCCTCAACTACATTTCCCCAAAAAATACAAAATTCTACATTTCAATATATATATTTTTTTTAACATCGTATAAAACCAAAAACAACAAAAACACCATAGCAATGATGATACATCAATCATCATCAAATGGCATTTGTAAATGGACAAATGTTTGGCGGCATCATTAAAATGATCTACCCCCCTCCGCAACACCTCTCTTCCTTTTCCATCTCCCATAACACCAATATGGTGTCTCCCCCAAAACCAAAAAAAGATCAAAGCGATAAGAAAATCTGAAACCATAAAAAATATATACAACAAATTGTTGTTGTTGCTATATGCAGATCAGATTGTTCATTCGTATCTAAATTTATAATTGTTGATCTCTTGCCCTCTCAATTTCCCCTTCCCTCTCTCTCGCCCTTGGTAACCCCTTTGCATTTCGGAATGAAGAAAAAAATAAATAAACACTGCAATGGACAATCCATGTTCGTTCAATTCAATTTACCAACTAATTGATGTTGGATGTGGAAAATGTAATTGATGGGAGCGGAAAACAAAATATGGGAGAAGAAGAAATTTAAAAAGAAAAAATAATCATGACATACGTCAATAAGTGTAGATGAAGCAAAAAAGATTCTTTATTGGATACAAAAGAAAATCAATGAATATTTTGTCTCGTTCTCGTGTGTTCCAAGAGATTATTGCCCAAGTACCAGTGATTCCATTCCGTAAACAGCTGGCCATTGTCTATGGTTTTTGATTGGTTTTCGGCATTTCGGGGAATTTATGTGGGTCAAATGCATAAAAAATATTCACAAATATATTCCATATTTCTATTTCATAAACGAGAAGAAGAAATGCATTCGATCCCGCCATATCATCTGCAATTAGAAATTGTGTGAAAATGTTTTGATTATAACGTTTTGAAGTAATTTATGAGGTGTAGTGTGGTGTTTTCAATTTGCCAATATTGAAAATGAGGTCAAATATTCAATTGTTATAAAAATGGTAATGGGAATAGGATGTCAGCAAACATTCCATTTAAAAAAATCCCAAAACGAGAAAAAATAAAAAAAAGAGGAAGAAAAATATTTTTTGGGGAACTTTTTCTAATCTAAAATTCCCAAAGAATCCAAGTGTAATAGGAAATTTAATGAATGACTTTTGAGTACTCACTAGATGTAAGCGAACAAATTAGATTGAGAAATAGTTTTCAAAAATTAAACAAAAAAACAATATTTGGAAAGAAATATTTTTCAAGATTTTGCAATTATAAATATAGGCGAGCCAAACAGGGATCATATCGGGAAACAAATTAAATTGTTGCTTTATGTGACAGCAAATTTTTAATACTTATAGGAAACCCTGAATTTGTATGCCCTTCACCACGCTGTGGTACAGGGTATTATGTCTTTGTGCATATGTTTGTAACAGGCAAAGGGAATCCTTTTGCGAATATGAATAGAATCACTTTTTAAGTGATTTATGCATGTCCGTCCGTCTGTCTGTCCATGTTAAAATGTAAACAAAGTACAGGTCGATTTTGATGAAATTTGGCACAACTCAATTATTTGGCCCAAGGACGAACCCTATTGAAAGTGGGAAAATCAGTTTCTTCGTCCCATTTTAAGTAAATAGTGCACGAAAGTCCCTATATATCCTTCGATTTGTACGAAATTTGGCATAGCGTACTGAATTAAGTCTAGAACGATGTGTGTTAAATTTCGTAGAAATCGGTTCAAAATTAAATATAGCTTCCATATATATATATTCGTCCGATTTTAGATAAACAGTGCACCAAAGTCCCTTTCTATGCTTCGATTTGTACGAAATTTAGCATAGCGTACTGAATTAGGTCTAGAATGGTGTGTGTTAAGTTTTGAGTAAATCAGTACAGATTTAGATATAGCTCCTATATATATGTTCGTCCGATTTTAGGTAAATAGTGCACCAAAGTCCCTTTATATCCTTCGGTTTTTACCAAATTTGGCAAAGCGAACTGAATTAAGTCAAGAACGATGTGTGTTAAATTTCGAAATCGTTTTGAAAATCGGTTCAGATTTAGATATAGCTTCCATATATATTTTCGTCCGATTTAAGGTTAATGATGCACCAAAGTCCCAAAATATCTTTCGATTTGCACGAAATTTGGCATAGCGTACTGAATTAAGTCTAGAATGATGTGTGTATATATATTTTCGTCCGATTTTAGGTAAATAGTGCACCAAAGTCTCTTTATATCCTTAGATTTGTACGAAATTTGGCAGAGCGTATTGAATTAGGTCTAGAATGATGAGTGGTGAGTTTCGGGAAAACCGGTTCAGATTTAGATATAGTTCCCAGATATATATTTTCGTCCGATTTTATGTAAATTGTACACCAAAGTCCCTACATATCATTAGATTTGCACGAAATTTGGCATATGATACGAAATTAGTTCGAGAATGATGTGTGTTAAATTTCCTGAAAATCGGTTCAGATTTAAATATAGCTCCCATATATAGTTTCGCCCGATTTTAGGTAAATGGTGCAACAAAGTCCCTGAAAATCATTCGATTTGCACGAAATTTGGCACAGCGCACTAAATTAGGTCTAGAATGATGTGTGTTAAGTTTCGTGAAAATCGGTTCAGATTTAGATATGGTTCCTATATATAGTTTCCTCCGATTTTATATATTTTCCAATATTTGTCCGATTGAGACGAAATTTTGCACAGCGGACTGAATTAGTTCTGGATTGATGTATGCGAAGTTTTGTTGAAATCGGTTCGGATTTAGATATATGTCCCATCTAGTGTCGTCAGATTTTATGTAAGTGGAGCAACATACTGCCAATATTTGTCCAATTTATCCGAGTGATGTACAAAATAACTAAAGTTTGTCCGCTTAGGACGAATTAGTGCAGAACGTACCAAATCGAGCCAATAATAGCGTGTATTTGATTTTGTGTTGAGATAAATTTTTGATAGCCCACTCTGTTGTAGCATACCAAATGATGGATGTCACGGTTGCTCAAATACGTCCATTTATATATAAATCTTATACACACTTTGCTGGATGATTGACATTTAATTTTTCATAAGTTTTAGATTGGTATTTACTTTAGTTCAAATATCTATGTACGCAGATAATTTTTTCCAATTCCATTTCAATGGTCCTCCAAAGATACTATGTATATTCTGTATAAAGGATATTGATAATATTTCATGTACCTAAAGTGATGAAGGGTATCATGTGGTCGGCCCCGTCCAACTTTTGAACTTTCCTTACTGGTTTTTCTATAACAATATTTTTTCTGAGTTTTGTTTTTTATGCCTTTTTAGGGCGAAGATCTTTCATGTAAATGTTTTTTTTTATTAATTTCTCTTTCGAGATGAGCTACATGATCGGAGTTGCAATGAAAAGGTAAGCCAGAGAGATACTACATTCCCACCACTATGCGACGCGTTTCGCAGTTGGTTAAGCGGCTCATCAGGCATATTGAGCAATGTGGCTTACAAATGTCATTACTTGATAAGTTGTATTTATGTCGACTATTGTTGCGAAATTGCATCTACGAATTAAATTCAACCGTGTCAAGGTTCGGACATTTGGCATCACACCAGAACATTCCTTTTCAGAGCAAATTTTTCTTGTAGTGACGGACTTTTTTCCATACAGACTACAATATTTTTTTCTGCAATGGTATGCAACTGCATATTGTGCAACCTTAGGAAGACAAGGAGGTGGCTTTGAACGCTAAGGCGCCGGACATCAACAGATGCCATGGGAACCAGGGTTCAAATCCTAGCCGGACTCAAGCTGATTTTTTTTTTTATTAATTTCTCTTTCGAGATGAGCTGCGTGATCTTACAAAATTTCAATTTTTGGAAAATTTTTTTTAACAAAATTTATTATTTTTTTCAAAATATATTTTTTTATCAAAAATTTAAAAATCTGTCCTCCTGGGGTTGTTGAAATTATCTTAGCTAATTTTATTCCCTCACCTGATGATTGCCAAATCCCATAAATCGTGACAACCCACTTAAAACGTACACACACATCTCCAAAGATTTATCTTTGTGTGTCTTGCCATTAGAAAATATTGAAATTAATCAATAAACATTGGCTCACCTCTTATTGATGATGAGTGGGACCACTTATGTGATTTATTTTACTTAATTGTATTATAATAGCTTGACAATATTAACACTTATTGTGGTAGTTTTTTATTTATTTTTTATTTTAATTTATTTTGATATTTTTATTTTGCCACAAATCAATAGCTTGACATCTATAGAAATCTGTTATTGATCGAATTTGTGCGAAAGGAGATAATAAATCAATTTTAAGTTGAAAATAAAATATATGTAGTTTTGCATTTTAGTGTGACCGAGGGTCATAGCGGAAATTGGTTACCCCAACCCAACCCAAAGAACCCAATATGTGAACCTCCTAAGTATCTGTTGATTTGATAAAACACTTTTAAGTTTTATTGATAAAATTGAATTTCTTTATAATCTTGTAATACAAAACCCCAAATCGCCCACCTCAAAAGAAGCTCACTCCCTTCTCTTTATGACATCCATCATAAAGTAACACCTTATCGAAAAAAATATATATTAAGATATCACCACAAAACAAAAAAAAAAAACTCAATAACATATATCATTTCTTTATGATCTTATCATAGGTTTTGACCCATAATAAAATGTAGGTGCAATATTACTTAAAAGCTTTTTTATTAACAGTTTTCAAAGCCTAAGCGTTTTATTTTCAAATTTTGGTAACGTTTTCCAAATGATGACAACAGATAATATATCATTTTAATGGTCTGTTTGGGGTATTAGTTTCGGGTATCCAGTTTTTTATTATCTTCGTGTGTGGGTTCATATTGAAATGTAAAACAAAATAAAAAAATCCATTTAATATTTTTTATGATCACAATTTGTTATCTCGTATGGGCCCCTGGGTCTCCTAAGGTGTCACCATTGGCAATGACGCATTAAAAAACAAAATATTTAAATTTTATTGTATCTATTATTTTTTTAATGTCAACAGGGAAAATAAAATTAGTGTTTACATTTTATACACCAAGAGTTGTTCTACACCATGTAAATTTAACTAGGGGTGTCTTTCGTCATTCACTTGTCACTTAGAATTTGAGTATTGCTCCAACATGCATACAAGTTGCAGGAGTTTAACCCATTAATGCCCTATAGCTTTTTGTTGGAATTTCGGGCTAAAATTTGGTTCTTAGTGGTATTACACTATGATCACCAACTTTGAGAATGCACGAGGGTAAACTGGAGGTCTTGGCCGGGAACTTGAGTTGCAATTGTTTTTCTATTTTCCCTTCCCACATATTTCTCAGAGTATAAAAATAATGCAAGAGAAGTCAGCTGGCATCTTATGTTGCCAACGGTCCTTAATGGGTTAACTAAACTCCTTATGTCTAGTATCTAAAGATGCATTTGCATACATGTCTGCATCCATCCATCCAGCCAACTAGGAGTTGTGCGTCTGGCAGCCTGTCATACAACATCTTCTGCAACACCACCTCTATCTGCTTTCGAATGCAGGAAATTAATTGTGTGTATTTGTATCTTTGGGCATTATTTGCCACTTGTTGAGTGTTTGCAAATTGTAGTTGAATATTAAATGTATCTGGGTGTGTGTGTGTGTGTGTTTGTAGCAATTCCAATTAATTAAAGTGCAGCACATACTTCCACAAACATTAAGAACAACAAAAATGATATTAACTTCATCATCACTACCATTTGAGGCAGAAATGTTGCCAACACCAGTATATATATATACATATCTATACATATACATACATACATGCATACATTTAGTGTATATACATTTAGTTTGACTTCATCTGTTATATCCCCTATTTGGCTATACACTTATAGATTTCCATTGATTGACTTAATGAAATGCCTACGATACGTTTTGTGAATGTAGGGAAATTCCGAACTGAAAATTGTAAAATAGGATTTTTTCTTTTAATTGTTGTTGTTTTTGTCTACAAAAATTTCCATTAGAATGTTTTTCTTTCAAACTACATATTTACACACAACACACTGTAGTACAGGGTATCATGTCTTCGTGCCTATGTTTGTAACAGACAAAAGGAAACGCGATAGACACATGGTTTCTTTTGAGAATATGCATAGAATCAGTTTCTGAGTCAATTTATGCATGTCCGTACGTCCGTTCGTCTGTAGATGTTCAATTGTAAACAAAGCACAGGTGGCATTTATGATCCGATTTGGATGAAATTTGGCACAAGCCACTTATTTGGCCCAAGGACGGTTCGTCCTATTGAAATTGAAGAAAATCGGATGAGATTTAGATATAACTCCCAAATATATTTCTGCCCGATTTAAGGTAAATGGGCACCAAATCTTTCGATTTCCACGAAATTTGGCATAGAGTACTGAATTAGTTGCAGAATGATGTGTGCTAAGTTTCGTGAAATTTGGTTCAGATTTAGCTATAGCTCCCATATATACTTTCATCCAATTTTAGGTAAATTTGGCATCAATGTCGCTATATATCTTACGATTACCACGAATTTTGGTACAGGGTACTGAATTAGGTGCAGAATGATGTGCGCCAAGTTTCGTAAAAATCAGTTCAGATTTTGATATAGCTCCCAAATATATTTTCTTCCGATTTAAGGTAAATGGGGTACCAAAGTCGGTGTATATCTTTCGATTTGCACGAAATTTGGCATAGTGTTCTGAATTAAGTCTGGAATGATGTGTGTTAAGTTTCGTGAAAATCGATTCAGATTTAGATATAGCTCCCATATAGATTTTCGTCCGATTTTAAGTGTATGGTGTACCAAAGACTCTATATATCTTTCGATTTTCACGAGATTTTGCATAGGGTACTTAATTAGGTCGAGAATGATTGACACAACGTACTTAAATTAATATTCTTTCGAAAAGGCGACGTCTGTTAGGATACATATGTAGAATATACACAAAGTGGTGAAGGGTAGCATATAGTCGGCCCCGTCGCCAAATCATACATTCTCATAGAAGTCCTGCTCTCTATTTGCAAAAAAACTCTAGTAGTAGATTTTTACAACCCTCACTTGATACAAATTTTGTATGATTAAATAATTTTTGCAATGCAAGAAAAGGATGATAATCCGCACAGTATGGCGGATGCATTAAAATTTCCGAACCAAGCTTTCGAACTTTCTGGCGAGTCACTGTAGATGTGTGTGGCCTGGCGTTGTCCTGGTGGAACACGACACATCTTCTGTTGGCCAATTCTTTCCGTTTCTCGTCAATTGCTATCTTTAAACCGTCCAGTTGTTGACAGCAGTGATCAGAATTTTGCCTTTGGCCATATGGAAGCCACTCATAATAAAGAATCCCCTCCCAGTCCCACCAAATTCATATAAGAAACTTCCTGGCCGTTAGTCCTGATTTGGCCACCGTTTTTCGCACAGGTTATAATCGTATGTGATTCATTTCTCATCTCCACTCACCATCCGTTTAAAAATGGGTCTATCGTATTCCGTTTGGTCAAGGCTAATTGCTAATTGGTGCGGCACGCAAACATCGAACTTCTTTTTGAATCCAGCTTTGTGGAAATGGTTTAAACCCGTTTAATGGGCGATGTTACGACTGCTCACATGCCGGTCAACTTCGATCATTTCTCCGATTATATCGTCATTTTCATAATGGATTTGTTTTCCCCAATCTAATATATAGGAATTCATGCGAGTAAAAATTTCTAATAAAATATTTTATCATAGTTTCCATTAAAAATAGCTTAGTAAATTTCCTAAAAGTATGCATCAGACATTTAAAAATATTATTTAAAACAAAAAAAAAAAAAAAAAAAAAATATGAGAATTTTTTCCCGAAATTGCTTTTTTTAACGTTTTCCTTGCCATATATTAATTATATTAAGAAATATAAATTTAAAAATATTTATAAACTATTTTAATATGCTCCCTGAAAGTATGCATTGCACACTGAAAAATATCTGTTACTTGAAAACTATGATTTCAGTTTTGGAAGAAAAAATACAGTGACATTTGATTCTTCCAAAAATACATTTGTGTTTATGAATATTTTCTAAAATTCTAAATGAACTAATTCCAGATCCTAAAAGTATGCATCACACATTTAAATATTTATTTTGCAACTAAAAAATAGTGATAAGCTAATTATTTAGTTCTGAAAAATGAATGTGTGTTTCTAAATATGTTCTTAGATGTAAATAGCATAGTGGTAAATTAGCAAATTCCTGACATTGCCTAAAAGTAGGCATCACACATTTATATCTTGATACTAGGGAATACAATATTTGTTGAGTTCTAAAATTTCTGCATAATTATTTATGAACATTTATAAAATACCTTGTTATAATATTAATAAATAATTTTTGATTTCCCAATAACATAATTAAAAAATAAACTTATCCCCTAAAAGTATGCATCAGATATTTGAATATTATTATTTTTTTCTCGAAAATAATGAAAACCTATGATTTTTTCAGTTCGTCAAATTTAATGAAGAAATGTATAATTTAGTCATCACGGCAAACTGTCAGTTGTAGATCTTCTGATAGCACATATGTATATTTATTCATGTATTTCAGATTAATCTCCATTCGGATCAATCTATGTACACCCTGAGAATAGTCAAGTCATTGCCAGCTAATTTATCTATTTTTAACATATGTAAATCCTGGCGCCTAAAGCTAGTCTGCTACCATTCTCTGAACTAATTCCACGATTTAAATCTCTGTTGTTCTTCACTAGCCAGCTAAGCTTGATAGATGATGACGGAGAGGCAGACCAAAAAGAACTTGTTTACTTCTTTGATTACTGTCATTCAGAGGTTACAAATTAAAAATTCTTATGAATGAGAAAAAAAATAGTAAAAAAGATACCTAAAAACACACAATTCATTTACAGTTTCCTGTTTCTAAGCACCCATCAATATTAATCTCAGTTGCACCCTTTCTTCGACATTATTTATTTTTTTTTGTCCTTTGGTTGTTGATTCTCCTGCTGATTTGTTTGTTTGTTTGTTATGCCTTCAAAACATTATACTTAACCCTGTTTTTGTTGCATTCTATTGCCATTCAGGATTACTAACCATTCAGTTTGACATTCTTCCTATTCATTTAAGCCATCTTCATTCATATAGTAGCTATTCATTCAGGTTTCGCCTTATCCAACATCAATTCATTTGCTTGGCTACCAGCTGCCTCCTGAGGGGGATAATGGTAGGCAGTCCGATGACTACTGCCTACCAATTCAAGTAACTCATTGACTTCTTGCAATTGAAGAAGTGAACCTTACAAGTTAACAATTTTTTCAGAAACCCTCATCGTACTATATTACACACTTCGATAAGGGGGGATTGTCACTTCGTGTTCGTATTTTTTTGTACTTCGCCTTACAAGTTCCACTTGTTTTGAAGACCCTATGGTGTGTATGTGTGTAAAATAAAGAACTTCACACTAGCGAAGTGAAGTGTTAGGGAACTTACAAAAGAGATATGAAGACCCATAAGGAGTTGAAGAAGAATAAAAAACTGAAGATGACGATGAAGAAAAAAATTGCTGCCGAACTTTGTTCTTTTTTTACTTCTTCGTCTTCTTATGTTTGCCTTCTCAAGTGCCACCCTAAAAAACAAAGCCAGCCAGTGAACGAGCGTGGCGAAAAAAAATCTGCAGTCAAGCTGTTTGTTGTCACCATGATACACAATGAGATGAACCTCGATGATTTCAGGGCAAAAAAACAACATCTGGAATTAAATAGGGATATCGTTAAGAGGCTGAGGGGATTATGAGGGAATTTTTGAGATCTGAATTTGAGAAGTTTAATTGGGAAGTCAATGTCATAACTTATATTTCTAATCTACATGGTCTCTTTATGACGGCTAGGCTTGAGTTGGTGGTCTGAATTTTTGAGATCTGAATTTGAGAAGTTTAATTGGGAAGTCAATGTCATGACTTATATTTCTAATCTACATGGTCTCCTTATGACGGCTAGGCTTGAGTTGGTGGTCTGAATTCCTTAGAGGGTAATGCCAATATTTCTTTTAAAGTTTAAAAAATTGGATTCAATCAAACATTTTTATTGGAAATATTCGGCATCGGAAAAATTCGAATTTTCTATTTATAAAAAAAAATTCTAAAATTGGAAATTTTTCCTCATATCGACAACCCTACTACCTTGGCTATCATTAAAGTTCATCATCATCTTGACGGCAGGCTGTTTACATTTTTGTCCTCCTCTTCTTCTTATTATTGTTGTTGTTTTTTTTTTGTTTTTATTCGGTAAATGAGTAGCAAACATTGCCCTGGAGTTAGTCTTGGCTTAGGTTGGCTACCCGATGGTGGATACCATGTCCATCGTATGTATGGGGTTGCATGGCTGACTACTCCTCCTGCTTGTTATCTAAGGCCTTATATTACGTTCGTACGAACATACAATTATACATCCATCCATACAGACGTACGTACGACCGCCGATGACTGTCCTTTAAGATTTAATTTGAAGTAAACTCTTGTTTATTGGATGATGACGATGAGGCTTGCAAGATAAAAAAAATTAATACGGCTGCAGCAAATAATTATTTGGTTGCAACAACGTTGCGATCTGTAAGGAACTGGGATGAAATACAAGAAGCCGGAGGAAACAGCAACTTCTAAAGTCCACTTCACTCTTTTTCGTTTTCCCCTCTAGGGCTATTTTTTATGCTTCTACTTTTCATTTGTCTTCCTTTTTTCTCCTTCTCAACTTCGTCGTCCTCGTCTTCGTTGCTTCGTCCATCCGTCTTCATTTGATGTCAATGAAGTGTGTCGTCTCTCTCTTAGATGAACCTTTAAATGCGTGCACAATTTATATGTTGCATGCCTGAATAACACTTGTCAGAAGCGTTTCGTTGTTGTTGTTGTTGTTGTTATCGTTTTTTGTCTTGCAAGACTCTTTGCCAAAGATTTTTAACTTTGTTGAAGCAAAAAAAAAAAAAAAACGGTAGTGCAATGCCTTCGAGGCGTTTATGGAAAACGAGTTTTCTGCATTCACTAACAAGCGTTACTTTAAATTGCACAGTCCCGTCCTGAGGAGCCTGCGGGGAACAACCTGACTCAGCTGAGAATTAATGCAGAGCATATAGCTTTTTTACGGATGAAACCAAAGAGATTAGAAAATAAACCGATGAATACAAAAAAAATATTTTTATGTAGTGAAATATATATTTTTAATTCAATTCAGTTAGCTGAATTTGAGAAAAATCGATTTTTATTCAAATTCAGCTAGCTGAATTATAGTAAAATTAATTTTTTATTCAATTCAGCTGTCTCAATTAAATTAAAATCAATTTTTATTGTTATTCAGCTAGCTAATATAACAACATTTTTAATAAAAATTAAACCCATATTAAAACAAATTTAGCAAGCTGAATTAGACTTAAGTGCATTGAAAATCTTATTCAGCTAGCTGGATTAAATTTAACTGGATTAGAATTAGAGAAAAAATAATTTTATTCAATTTCAGTTAGCTGAATTATATTAAAACATAATTTAAAACCAATTCAGCTAACTGATTCAAGAAAAATGCTCTGAAAATCATATTCAGCTAGCTGAATTGATTTTAATAAATAAATTAAATATAGAGAAAAACGCATTTTTAATTAAATTCAGCTGGCTGAATTACATTAGAACATATTTTAAAATCAATTCAGCTAGCTGAATTACAGTAAAATGTATAGAAAATCCTGTTCAGTTGGCTGAAAATGCATATTTTAAATCCTATTCAGCTAGCCGAATTAAATTTAAATGTATAGAAAAAACTGGGTTTCCTTATAGTTTTATTCATTTTGTCTAAATAAGCCAGCTGAATTAATGTAAAATAAATTTTAAATAAAATACCCGAAGATTTACTGTAATTCAGCCTGCTGAATTTAAGAAATTTTTGATTTTCAGGCCTTTATTGACTTTATATTAAATTATAATAATTATTTTGGTAATTCAGCTTTGTGAATTGAAGAAAAATATTTAATTATTATTCAGCTGGGTGAATTATATAAAATTGCACAATAGTGATATGATTTTTGGTTATTTAGGTAGCTGAATATCATTGCAAAAATCTAATGCTGGTTCAGTTCTAAATTAGAAATTCAGCTGGCTAAATACGACTAACAACTAAAAATCTTCTGAAACACTCCAATATTTGATTTTTATATAACAAAATCAGCTAGCTGAAAATATTTATGGTAATTTTTGAAATAAAAATTTAATGCTTTAACTATAATATGCCTGTAACTATAAACTCTTTAAATATTTGTTACATTTTATATCAGAAATACGTTTTTTATGCAATTCAGCTAGCTGAATATCATTAAAAAATAATAGAATCCAAAAGAATCACCTTTTAATTTATTTTTAATGAATTTTTAATTTATTTTTGGCATCATAATCTCAATTCAGCTAACTGAATGTCTCAGCAAATTAAATAAATCCCCAAACTTATCTCAAATTTCCATTAAATATATTTTTTAAATGTTAAAATCGAATAGAATTCCAATTGAAAATACTTATAATGATGTTTTAAATAAAAATTTGCATTGTTTTCCTCAATTCAGCTAGCTGAATGGACCTGCAACTATAAAATATTCAACTATGTGTTCCATTTGATATAAACAATACGATTTTTGTGCAATTCAGCTAGCTGAATATTACTATAAACACCAGAAACCATTAGAATATCCTTCCAATATAATGTTTAATGACATTTTGATTTAATTTTTACATTCTAACCTCGATTCAGTTAGCTGAATTAAAAAAAAATCTATTAAATCCTTAAAATTTTTATTAATTATGAAATTTTAACTAAATTCAGCTAGCTGAATATTGTTAAAATTTTTAGAATTCCATATAAAATCAATACACTACTTTGTTATTTTTTTTTACCCAATTCCGCTGAATATATTTATATGTCACATAATCTATAAAAATATAAACCCTATTCTAAATAAATATATTATTCAGCCAAGCAGAATTATCCTACAAACGTATGTTCAAACACCAGAAGTTGTATTAAAGCGCACATAAAATGTTACTATTTTTATGTGTGTTAAGAAAAGAAGAAGACTCACAATTTCAAAACCCATAAAAATCAACACCAAATATGCTATTTTGTTAGCAATAAAATAAAAAAGAAATGAAATACGAATCTTAAATCGCAAAAAATATTCAACAAAAATTGCACGCACTTCTCCAGCAACAAAACATGCCAAATGATTATTGCTTTGGCTGACGCCATGCACACACACACTCACATATGTATGTCTATGAAGGCTTGCATATGTGCGGTACATAGTATGGCAAATGTTACCATACTTCAATTACAATGTTCTCTTTCGAAAAAAAAAAAACAACTACAAAATGTTTGCAATGTTTGAATGTTTGTCCTCTTGGCTTTACCATTTGACATATGTCTGTGTGTTAGTGTCTCATCCACATCGAACTTCACTTGCTCCTCCAATAATAATACTAAAAAAACTATATTTTAGCAGTAGTAGCAGAGAAGTATAAAGTGTTCTTTACAGATATTTTCATAGATTTGTCCAATATGACACTTAAACTTTTCAACGGCTGGCTCTTATTTCCATTCTCGCCACTCGTCCCTCTCTATCATCCTCTCTCTCTCATGCACTGTAGTAATACAACAAACTGACAATTACAATAAACTTTCATATTGGCACTGTCACAGAGGGTGCTTGCTGCTGCTGTATGACTGTTGTAGACAAGCAATGACAACACGAACAGCAACAACTATAACAACAACAACAATGTATAAAGAGCAATATAGAATTTCTTTGATTTGTTGGATTGACTGAATGGTGTTGTTGTGATGGCTTACAGCAACAACAACAAAAAGTTATTGGTGATTTGAACGTGACCAAAAGCATACTTTAGCACGTACTTTACTACTGCAATGCAGCCAACTATTAACTAGAAATGACTATTAAAAAGAAGCAACAACAACAACAAAACTTCAACAGCGCCATCGTTAACATTCGTACTTCCCCAACAATGTACGAGTATTGTTGTCGTTTTTTGCCTAAACGAATGGCACATGATGTTGACGACGTTGGCCCTCCCTTTGGAGTAGTAGCAGTAGTTGTTGTAGTAGTGCATGGCCACTTAAGAGATTTACAGAGAAGGAGAGAGAGAGGGAGTGCAAGCAAGCAAACGAACGAACGATCATGTTGAATGTTATTATTAGTAACGAAATTAAATTGATACTATTGATTTTAATTAAAAATGTGTTTATTCCCCTTATTACGTGCCGTCTCATTTTGTCCGAGCCGAAGAGAAACGACACAGCCATGTGTCTCAGATTTCCTCTACTGACCATTGTTGTTATTATGTATTTTGTATGAGAAAAGAGTGAGTGTGTGCATACGTGTGTGTGTTTAAATGCAATAGCATTTTGTGGTCATTCACGTGCTTGTGGTTTTTATTATATGAAACGAAGAAATAAAAACGAACGAACGAACGCAGCCAATTGAAACATGTTTAATTTCATTGTAAAGGAACTTTTCTTCAATTTTCTTTGTGCGTTCGTGTGTGTGCACGTCTTTGTATAAAGAAATTGCATTAACCTTTTTTTGAGGTCGGTCGTTCGTTCGTTGAGCAGTTATAAATTATTAATAAATAACAAGACAAGGCACAGCTTGCACAAACACACCAAAAACTTTATTTAAATGAGCTTAATTGCTAGGCAATTTGTTGGCTGGTAATTAATATCTGTTACACATGTAGGCTGAATTTGTACATACATATTGTAAATCTTAAGCGGGAGAAAATTGAAATTTATAGCACATTAATTTATGTTGATTTTTTTTTACAAATTCAGCTAGCTGAATAAGAAGAAATTGTAATATTCGTACAAAAGAAATATAAAATTTTTATAAAAAATATATTATATAACAATTCAGCTGGCTGAATAACAAGAAATTTATTTTTTTCTCAAAAGAAAGATGTTTAATGGCGATGTTGATTAATTCAGCTAGCTGAATTGTTTTAAAAATTAGTTTGACAATAATTCAGCTAGCTGAATTGTGTTAAAAAGTAGTACTTCAACTGTGTTCTTATTCATTTCAGCTTGCTGAATTACGTTTAAAAACGGTGTAAAGTTAATTCAGCTAGCTGAATTTTTTTAAAATTAATTTTAATTTTATTCAGCTAGCTTAATTATGTTAATAGTTGGTTATAGCTTAATTCAGCCATTTAAATTTATTGTAAACAAGGTTTTACGTGAATTCAGCTGACTAAAATGAAATGAAAACTTTGTTTGCACGTATTCAGCTAGCTGAAGTGTTTTTAAAATGGGCTATAATAGATATTTAGATATTATTTAGTTTTAATTCAGCTGGCTGAATTGTGTGAAAATTAATTAAAACTGGACGAAAGTGACAAATAAGGCATATAAATTGAAATTTCGACAAATTCAGCTAGCTGAATTGATATGATTTTTAATATTTTTCAAAAAATAAAGGATTAATGTTGATTTCATTAATATTTTGTTCTAATTCAGCTAGCTGAATTGCACAAAAATGATGAAAGATTTCATTTGATGGCTATTTTTTATTTATATATTTAATACAGTTTTATTCAGCTAGCTGAATTGCAGAATATGACAATTTTCTTTGGGTGAAAAGGGTAAGATATAATATTTTCATCACCTAATGCCAATGCAGCTAGCTGAATATTGCAAAATAGCAATTTAGAAATAAAAAAATGAGAAATTTGTATTTGTTACACCATTAAATGCTTATTCAGCTAGCTGAATTGCTGAATATTGCATTTTGAAGTTTCCAAAATCCCAAAATTTTATTTCCAATATTCTCAGCCGATATTCAGCTACAAAAAGATTTATTTTTTTGTTCCTAATGGGTTAAGTTTGTGGTTGCATTTTGTCTATTTATACCCTTCACCACACTGTGGTACAGGGTATTATTTTCATTAGCTGCAGTTTTTCTTTTTTTTTTTTCTTCCTTTTGCAAACAGGAAGTCTCAAAACGTCTTTAGTTTTGATTTAATTGGATGTGTTGTTTTTTCTCTATTGTTTTTCTCTTTCCATTTTCTAACCACGTCTTCAATTTATTTCAACATTGTTGACATTTTCTATTAACGTTAGTCGTGGATGTTGTTGTTGTTTTTGTTTTCGGACTCCCAACCATTTCTTCTAAACAATAACTATTCTCTCAGGCTCTTTATTGTTTTTGTTATTTTTTTTCTTATTTCTCCTAAGAATGAGTTGTGAGTGTTTAGTTTTTCAATTTAATAACAATTTGTTGTTGTTGTTGGCTATTTGTTTTGGTCATTTGAAAGATGCACACATGATGAGGGTGTGTGGAGAGTGTGTGTGTGGAGAGTGTGTGTATGATTGACTGGTGTGTTGGCATGACCACTCAGTTGTGTGACACCCTGTAATTGTTTGCCAAAAGTGACAATGAACGTGATTGTTGTTCGATGTTGCAAAGGAGTTCGTTGGTCGTCAAATAAACCACGAATGGCTAAGCTTTGGCAAAATTAAACAAACAATCCCAACTTATTGTTGTTATTAACGGAAGGAAGTAATAAAAATACTTCTTTATTTAAGTTTAAATTTTTATGATTCGTAGCAAAAGAGAAGAGAAGATTTATTAATATTGCATTTTAATAGCAGCCTGAATATGAGTAATAAATTTATGCATTATGTGAGGCGCCACATAACTAAATGTATGGTTGGGTGGGTGGATGGTGGTTGGTTGGTTGGTTGGGTGTTTGGTTGGTTGGGTTTGACATTAGTTTATGTTGCCTTCTATTGTTACAATGGCATTATAATGAGAAAATATTGTCTAGCTTATTGCCTTTTCTGGCTAAAGAAGAAACTAATAATAATAGTTATGACTTTATACTTAGTAAAATTTATGACACCATACTTCTTAGATGCAACAAAATTTCAATTCCTTTGGAATTTTTCTAAAGAAAAATTATAAAGAAAATCAGGTTTATGGCAAAAGGAAACAATGAAAAAAACCTGCAATAAAATTAATTATGTTGGGCGCCAGGCAAAAATATTTTTTTAATGGGATTTTAAAGGGAAATTTATTAAAAAAAAAAAAAAAAATTTAAAATTCTTAAGAATGAGGAATATTTTTGGTTAATTATTAAAAAAAAATATAAAATAAAAATTTTAAATTTTTAAAATTTTAAATATTAAATATAACAAATATTCTATTATCGGGTATAAAAAATACGGATTAAAAATTAAAAAAAAAATCATATAATAAAAATTTTAAATTTATAAAATTTTAAATATTAAAAATAACAAATATTCTATTTACAGATTATTTTTATTTTATAAAAAAAATATTTCCATTTCAACATCAGCTCCCGTATATCTCTTTCACACACACAGATTAACAATTCTGATAAATTTGGAAAATAAAAAAATAATAGATAAACATTAAACACTATATTTATTTTATTAATTACAGTCCGCATATGTAGAAACATGGGTTTTACGTGTGCAGATTAAAATCACAATCACAAAATATTAATCATTAATAAAACAGTACAAAAAAATGCTTCAAAAGTAAACATTAAACCGACCATAGTTAATTGAAAAATTTAATTCGCAAACGATAATCACAAATAATAATAAAAAAAAACTAAAACAAAATAAAACAGGATTTGTGTTATAAAAAAAATATATATAAATAGTAATACCATGATGGACTATCATGAGGCTTTTAAATTTATTAAGCGCCATAAAGATAAACATTTCATTTGAATGGCAGGCAAGCAAAAAATATAAAGAAGAAAAAAAAACTAGGAAACCTGTACCCCAGTACCACCTCAACAGGAGATCATCAGAAAAAGAAATAATAGCTAGCAGGTGGCAGTCGTACGATGACCATCTTTACATGCCACTTGTTAGTCCCCATGTGACGCATGATTGAAAAACTTCACTCCACTAGGCTATAGATTAAATGAAAATATCTAGTAGGAAAAAACTAAGAATTAAAAAAAATAATAATTAATAGTTGCAAGATACTGGAGTAATTTTAGCAATTCTTGGAACAACAACAAAGAATGACAAAACGAAGAAACCAATGCAATGACATGCCAGCAATTAAGCTGCCATCAGGATCATGTTTGGCAGTTGGGGAGTTATGTTGATATTTATAATTTAGTTTTTTTCCGACTCTATAAAATTTATATATTCTTGATCAGCATAGAGTCGTCTTTTGGCTGAAGTCAGGTCAAGTTCGAAGATGGACTATATCGGTTCATGTTTAGGCATAGCTCCCATATAGGGGTACACCCCAATATTCAGTATTTTAGGGGGGTTTTTGATCGAAGTTTTCGACCGATTTCGCTGTAATTTAGTACTTTGAATTATTATTGGGTTGCAAATCTCTCCACTACAAATAAATATAGGCCTTTTTCTGGGTAGCCCCCATATATGTGTACCCAATTTTCGGAATTTTAGGGTTCTTGGGAGCGTTTTTCGAATTCGCTGTAATTTGGTATTTTGTAGACGTATATTGTAACAAATCTCCCACCCAAAAATTATTAATATTTCCCTCCTTTTACAGGTAGTCCCCATATAACTCCCATTTTATACCCTTCACCACACTGTGGTACAGGGTATTATGTCTTTGTACATATGTTGGTAACATGCAAAAGGAAATGAGATAGACATATGGTTTCTATTGAGAATATGCATAGAATCACTTTCTGAGTCGGTTTATGCATATCCGTGCGTCCGTTTTTGCGTCAGTTGGTGTTAAATTGTAAAATTTGGCACAGCACATCTATTTGGTCCAAGGACGAAGCTTATTGAAATTGGGAAAAATCGTTTCAGATTTTGATATAGCTCACATATATATTTTCGTGCGATTTTATGTAAATGGTTCACCAAAGTCCCTAAATATATTTCGATTTGCACGAAATTTGACTTTGGGTACTAAATTAGGTCCAGAATGATGTGTGCTAAGTTTCGTGAAAATCGGTTCAGATTTAGATATAGCTCCCATATATATTTTCGTCCGATTTTATGTAAATGGTGTTCCGAAGTCCCCATATATCTATCGATTTGCGCGAAATTTGGGATAGCGTTCAGAATTAGGTCTAAAATGATGTGTGTTAAGTTTCCTGAAAATCGGTTCAGATTTAGATATAGCTCCCATATATATTTTCGTCCGATTTTAGGTAAATGGTGCTCCAAGGTCCCTATAAATCCTTCGATTCCCAAAAATATTGGCATAGCGAACTGAATTAGGTCTAGAGTGATGTGTGTTAAGTTTCCTGAAAATCGGTTCTGATTTAGATATATGGTGCACAAAAATCCTTATATATATTTCGATTTGCCTGAAATGTGACATAGTGTACTTAATTAAGCCTAGAATGATGTGTGCTAAGTTTCGTGATAATAGGTTCAAATTTAGATATAGCTCCCATATATATATATATATATATATATATATTCGTACGATTTAAGATAAATGGGGCACCAAAGTCCCTCTATATATTTCGATTTGCACGAAATTTGGCATAGGGTACTGAATCGGGTCTAGAATGGCGTGTGCTAAGTTTCCTGAAAATCGGTCCAGATTTAGATATAGCTCCAATATATAGTTCCGCCCGATTTTAGGTAAATGGTGTACCAAAGTCCCTATATATCTTTCGATTTGCACGAAATTTGTCATAGCGTACTAAATTAAGGCTAGAATGACGTGTGCTAAGTTTCGTGAAAATCGGTTCAGATTTAGATATAGCTATATTTTTGTTAAAATTCCCACAAAAAAAAAATATTTACATATTCCCGTTAACACGTTTTCAATTCTCCAGTTAACTAAATTTATTCGATTTAAAAAAATTTAAATAAATGATTGAAAAAACAAAAAATATTTTCTTCCATACAAAATTTTCAATAATTTTTTTTAACAGTAAATAATCATCATCTACATAAATGATTTTCAAAATCAATTGTTGATTGATGATTTATGATTATGATTTTGAATAACTTTTCTTCGATACTATGCATGCTGTCTGTCTTCATGAACAACATACATTTTTTCATTTAGCATTTTTATTGTCACATTCATCATGACATTTATGACCTTTCCACTCAATTTAAATAATCAACTCTTTTTATTTTTCTTTGTTGTCATATCTTCTGCTACGTTTCTTGTGAAAAATAAAGTTCATCCAAATTGGTGGTTATTGGTGGCTTGTCTTGTGCGTGTCAACCAAAAAAAAAAAAAAATGTTTTGGGATGGGTTTGGGTGTTAACATTGACTGTGACGTAGACTTGACGCCACCATGATCATTTAATTCGGTATTTAGCATGCAACAAAGACTTTAGATCTCGTTAGTTTTTTTTTTATTCTCTAAAAGTAATGGGTGTTGGGAACAACACGTTCCGCATTATGTAGCTAAAAATAAACATCACATTTTGTAACTGAAATCATAACTGAATTTAGAAACATTAAATGTAAATATTTATGTTGAAAAAGGTGTAGATCCAGGAATTCCGAATTAATATGTAAGGCAGGTGTGTGTTTAATTTTTATTTTGTCACAAAAAAAGGTGTTCTGTAACAGTTATCTCTACAAGGAAAATAAAAATTAATAAAATGTAGGCGTATGACGTCTGCTATAGACAGCGTCATCATCGCCAAGCTTTTCTAGGAAATTCTTACCAAAAATAGCAACAAAGTTCAAAGGAACTTTAATTCAATGAAAAAAAACTTCACAATGACGACTTGTCAGCTACTCCTACATTTTCCAAAATACCTTTTCAATCTACTACACAATGTTAAATAAAATGTCACCAACATGAATTAAATACTCATCATCATCTTCACTTTGCTTTTTACCTGAATTGACGTGTGTGTGTCCATGCAAGTATGTCATACTTATACATAACACTTTTTGTCATTTGCCCTTGGTTAGCATCAATGATAAAACGATGATGCCAAAGATGACGATGATGAGGTCGTTAAAATGAGTAACCCTCCCTCTATCATTTGCTCTCCCTCTCTTTTTCCAAAAAAAAGATGACAATATTTTTCTCCCGAATTAAATGGTTTTCTTGGTAAAAGCCTTTGAAAATTGAATAAAAAACAAGACGTTTGGGTTGTCATAGCATAAAATGTTTTTACCAAACATGTTTGAGGGAGGGCCAATCAATCATCAGGGAATCAGACAGATTAATGTTGTTGGGATGTAAGATGATGATGATGACGATGAAGGAGCTCTCTGTGCAACATACATTAAATGATTGAACAAAAAAATATATAACCAAAAAATAAATGTTGTTTCCTAAGAAAAAAATTCAACTCCAAGGTATCTTTTGTTGTTGTTGTGACATAAAAATGATGCTGATGATGTTGCTAATTGAATTGAAACTCCTCCTTAATGTTGTCGGGTTTTTTGTTCGGTTCGAATAAAAATTCCTTTAATGGCTTTGTGAAAAAATCACTAAAACTTGAAGAAGATTTTTGTTAACAAATTCATGAGCAAAACATTTAATTTTTGGCAAAATTCCTTTTGACACTTTGCCAAATCGTCGTCTATGTGTGATTGATTAATGATGTCGATCGATAAATTGTTAGCTATTAGGCACATAATGAGTTGTAAATAATGTGTGAATTTGGATAATATTTTTTTTATGTAGATGACAATATCAATTAGTAAATTGAACTTTGGATGCGGCAATGGAGAATGTGAGGGTTTGATATATACAAATATTTATCTAACTTGTCTAATTCTTGAATACATAGTTTTTATTTCCCAGTCTCCATTGGGCGCCAATTTTTAGCATACACATTGACTTTAGAGAGTTTGTGTCAATGGAAAATATATTATACACTAAATTTCACTATAAGTCGCTGAACAAAAGAAAATTGTATAAATAACAGATGCCACTAAAACAGAGCTTACAATTTGCATATAAAAATAAATACGATTTTTGGACTTTTTCCGACCATTTTTTATTTGTGGCTAAATAACATGTCAATGAATTATCGTATCGGATCGGTGTCAATAGAAAATATACTCTATACAAAATTTATATATATATATATATGTTGTGGAACGACATAAGTCCGTTTTAGTTGTATATACCCTGAAAATTTGCCTTCCAAAGTGAAAGTAAAAACGGTCACGCTCTATTGATTTTGTTTAGGTTTATTTTGTAACCATTTCAATTGGGTGCCAAATTTCATCTCAATGATTGATTTTATCGAGTTGAGGTCAATGAAAGAAATATTCTATACAAAATTCTACTGTAGGTCGTCGAATATGAAAAGTATGTCAGAATGATGGTTACCCTCCCAATTAGGCTTCCAATGTGTAGATAAAATAGCTCACTGCGCATTGCCTTTTTGTTTGGCTTATGATGCATCATTTTGAAGATTGATGTCAATTGAAAAAATGTTCAACACAAAATTTCACTATGAGTCGCCGAACAAAAGAATTCGTGCAGAATAATATTTACCCCGAAATGTTGTCTTCCAAGTTAAAGGTAAAAAGAATCATAGTCCTTAGACTTTTCCTAGGCTTATTATGCATCCTTTTTTCATTGGGCGCCACATTGCACGTTAACGGATGATTTTGAAGGGGTTGGTGTCAATAGGAAAAATATTCTACACAAAATTTCACTATCAGTCACTAAAAAAAAGAAGTCATGAAAAATAATATTTAGCCCAAAATGCTGTCTTTCAATGTGAAGGTAAAGAGTATGAGGGTTCTTAGGTTTTCCCTAGGCCTATTAATTCTTTTCCCATTAGGCGCCGATAGCACCTTAAAGGCAAATTTTAGCGGATTGATGTCAATAGAAAAAATATTCTACACTAAATTTCACTGTAACTCATCCACCGTGATATGTTTGTAAAATTAATATTTATTTGAAAAACATGGCCTCCAATTTGAATGAAAAATGCATAACAATTTTTTGATTTTATTTGGGGTTATTTTTAATCATATTCGATTGGGCTTCAAATTACGGCTGAATTAATTATTATAACGGGTTGATGGCAATGAGAACTATGTTCTACACTAAATTGTAGCAAAAGTCGCCGAAGACGGAAAATCTGTAAACGTAATATTTACCCCAGAAATTTGACCTTCATTTGCATGTAGAAATTATTATAGTTTCTGTGCTTATTTTGTATCATGTTCGATTGGGCGCCAAATTACAGCTGATGGAATGAGTTTAGCGGTTCGATGTCAATGGAAAATATGTTCAGCACTAAATTTAATTATAAGTCGTCGACCATGAGATGCTTGTAGAGCTTATATTTATTTTAAAAAATTGGCTTCCAATTTAAATGAAAAATGAGCAATCACTTATTGATTTTTCCAGGTTTATTTTTAACCATATTCGATTGGGCTTCAAATTGCAGCTCAATTATCTATTATAGAGGGTTGATGTCAATGAGGACTATGTTCTACACGAAATCTTAGTATAAGTCGTCGAACAAGGGAAGTCTGTACAAATAATATTTACTCAACAAATTTGACTTACATTTCGATGTAAAATGATTTATACTTTCTGGGTTTATCATACAGCCTATTTCGATTGGGCGCCAAATTGCAGCTCATCGAATGATTTTAGTGGGTTGATTACAATGGAAAATATGTTCAGCACTAAATTTTACTGTAGGTCGCCGAATACGAGAAAATTTTAAAATTAATATATAACCCATAAAATTGAGTTTGAATTTGGAGAAGAAATGCCTCAATATTTATTGTATAATTGCGATGTTGATTGCTGCTCATTTTGATTGGGCGCCAAATTGAAGCAAAACCCCTTATTATGACGACTTGGTGCCTTGGTGAAGAAAATATTCTATGGATTTTTTAGTCTGTAAATCAAAATTATTAATTTTATCCTAATATTTTATATTTTATAATAATTTATTTTTTTTATTTAATAATTTTTCTTTATTTCATTAAATTTATATTTTCCATTAATTTAATTAAAATGATGTATAAACCTCTCAAGAAAATTGTCATTGTAAATGTATTAGTGAGCAAAAATATATTTTACGCGACTCTAAGGTCATCACCAAGCGTTAAATAATTGTGATTGATTACTTGGTTGCCTGGTTGTCAAAGTCGGCTTTTGCCATTAATTTTTCTAATTGAATGGGTCAATGTCAGCTAAACGACCTAATCAACTTTGGATAAAAGACATAAAAAACAATTTTTTAAATTAATAATATTAAACCAAAAACATATCTAAATTTTACTACAAGTCTCTATACATAAAAAAAATCTGTAAGACTGAATTAGTTAAGGTAATTACCTCTGATGGATTTTCTCAGTCACGTCAAAGTCGTAAAAATTGTAAAATTTTAATGTTGTTGTTTTTTGGCTAAAGGGTGCTTGGTAATTTTTTGAACTCTTTTAGGCGTTGCGGTATTCTTTTATTTTTTAAGGGCCTGCTACTGTGGAATTCGGTAGCATTATTGAGATATTAATTTTGGTTAAATTATTACCTAAGGGCAGAATTTAATTACACCTTATTTTTATAATAGTTGTGGTACATATGGTAATTTAATGACTCTCCAATAGAAAACAATTATTGTGTATGTAATGTCTTTTTTAATTTAATGGCTAATTATTTAAAAATTATTTTACCCATTACTAGTTATTTATTGTTAAATGTGAGGGAATTTTGTAGCATTTTTTTGAGTTTCTAATTTTTATTATTATTTGTAATATAACTCATTTGGGGGTTTTTATTAACTTTGCTTTTTTATTAAATTACATTTTTATTTTTTTCTTCTTCCCTTTCCAGGTCCCCTCTCTGAGGTACAAACAGCCGTTGGCCTAGAGGTAGCATTGCCCTGTGATTTAATGCCCGGTACCATGATGGCCGACAAAGTACAATTGGTAATATGGTATCGTCAGGGCAATGTTAAACCAAAACGTTATTTGAGCCGGATGTTGTCAATGACATAAATAATCTACACAAAATTTGACTACAAGTCACTGAAGAAAAGAAATTTTTAGACCCAGTAATTATCGCTAAAATATAGCTTTCAAATTGGAAATATACCCCTTCTGAATATGATGATTAATTTAGATATGGATTCTACACCATATTTCAAGATGGGCACATTTGTCGTACTATAACTCATTTTTGTGGCCTAGTGTCAACTGCAGAAATGTTCTCCACTAAATTCTACTATAATCCTCCAAACAAAAATTATCTGTAGGTTTACTCTATATCCCGAAAAATTGACTCTTAACGTCGATTTATAGGAATTTAGTAATAAAGAATCTTATATGAGGAAATTGTTCAACTTTTTCGAGTTGGGACCCATATCTACCTCTATAAGTCATTTAAGCAGGATAATGTCAAGGAAAGAAATATTCTATGCTTGATTCTGCTATAGGTCTCTGAACAAGAAAAATCAGTAGCTATACTATATAACCCCAAAATGTCGCTGACAATTTCAATATACAAATTTCTTTAAATTAAATAATTACTGGAGTTTTTCATAAGGGTTCAATCGAAATAAGGCCCATATCTCCCTCTGTACTACATTTTCCCGGGTTGATGATAATGGGAAAATTATTCTACGCAAAATTTCATTATGAGTTCCCGAACAAGAGAAATTTGTAGTTTGACTATATACCCTTCGAATGCCTCCTCCAAATTTAATACATAGAAAATAAGAAATATAAAATTTAATGTAAACAATTTTTATGGGGTTCCTTCGAATTGGGGTTAATATCGAAATCAATACTTAATTTTTGTGACTCGGTGTCAATGAGAAAGATATTCTACACTAAATTTTGGTATAATTCCCGGAACAAACTAAATTTGTAATTTTAATATATACCATTATAATATATCCTCCAAATTACAGATATTCAAAATACCAAATTATTTGTTAAAATTTTTCATGAAGTTCCTTCGAAGAAAGGCCAATATCCACCTCAATATTCAATTTTTGTGACTCGGTATTAATAAGAGAAATATTCTACACAAAATTTGGCTATGAGTCATGGACCAAGAGAATTTAATATTTTTAAGATATACATCTCAAATATACCCTTCAGCTTTAATCTGAAGGGAATTAAAAATACAAATATATTTCTTTAACTTTTCTAAGGAGCTTCTTCGAATTACTGACAATATCTCCTTGAATATTTCATATTAGCGGGATGGTGTTAATTGAAGAAATATTCTACATAAGATTTAACTATATGTCACTGAACATCGAAAATCGGTATATATAAGCTTTAATATTGAAATATCACTTCCAATGTGGATGCAAAAAAATACAAATTATTTTAAAGCATTTTATTTGACTCTCTCCTAACATAGACCCATATTTCGTAGAATTTGTGATTTTAGCGGGGCGGTGCCAATGAAAAAAATGTTCTACACAAAATTTTACTATAAGTCATGGACCCACAGAAACCTTTATTATTAATATATATCACTCGAATACCCCCATCCAACTTCAATCTCTAAGGAATTGAAAATACAAAAATATTTCCTAAACATTTGTAAGGGGTTTCTTCGAAGAAGAGCTCATATCTCCCTCAATGTTTCATATTACCGGGATGTTGTGAATGGAAAAAATATTCTACACAAAATTTTACTATAAATGATTGACCAATATAATCCTCTATTTTTCAAAAAACACCACTCAAATACCCCTCCAACTCCGATCTATAAAAAATTAAAAATTTTAAAATTATTATTTACAATTTTTAAGGTATATCATCGAAGTAAGGTCAATATCTCGATCAATACTGTATATTAGCGAAATGGTGTTAATGGGGAAAATATTCTACACAAAATTTGACTATAAGTCATGGACCAAGATAAATTTGTGTTGTTATACCACTCAAATACCCCCTTCAAATTTAACCTGTAAAAAAATTAAAATATAAAATTATTACGAAAATTTGTCTAAGGGGTTTCTTCGAAGAAATTCCAATATCTCCCTCAATTCTTTATATTAGCGGGACGGTGTTAATGAAAAAAATAATCTACACATAACTTCACTGTAAGTCACGGACCAATAGTGTTCTCCATTTTTAAAATATACCACTCAAATACCCACTCCAAAATCGAATTATAAAAAAATTAAAAATATAAAATTCTTACTAAAATTTTTCTAAAGGGTTTCTTCGAAAAAAGGCCAAAATCTTCATCAATACTTAATATTAGCGGGGTGTTGTGAATGAAAAAAATATTCTACACAAAATTCCACTATAAGTCACCGAACACCCGAAATCGGAATACTTAAAATTTACCACAAAAATATCGCCCACAATTTCGATATGTCATTTTAAATACATAAACATATTTTTTTTCTAATTGTCATGTGAACATTTTCATTTCGAGGCCTATATTTCCCGCAATACGCGATATTAACTAGATGGGTTCAATGGACAAAATATTCTACATAAAATTTTAGCTTTAGTCCCTGAACATTACCAGACAATATAGATGCAATGTGATATTCAAATATCCTTTCCAATATTGAGATATGAAAATTAAAAAATAAAAATTATTTATTAAAATTTTTGTGAAGAATTTCTAGAACCTCCGTTCGCTTATGTACACTCCCTGGCTCTTCTGGTACCTCTTCTATAAACCTCTTCTATAAACACATCCTATCCTTTCGGTTCGCTTATAATGACTCTATGGACCATCAGTTATTTTATAAATATTTAAATATATTTAACTATTTAAAATATTTAAAAAATATTTATTTCTTTAAAAATCTCCTTCTAAATATAGGCCTCAAAAATATTTTTTATAAGCCTATGTCTAAATATGGCCCCAAAATTTTTTTTGTTATAAATGTACTTCTAAATATAAGCCTCAAAAATTTCTATATATTTTTTCTATGCATCGACGCAATAGGCCCCAAAAATATTCTTTTATAAATCTACGCCTAAATATAGGCCTCATAAATATTTTTTTAAATCTAAATCTACGCCCAAATATAGATATGGAAATTTTCTGTGAAGAATTTCTAGAACATCAATTCGCTTATGTAAACACCCTGGCTCTTCTGGGACCATCTTTAAACCTCTTCTATAAACACATCCCATGACTCTATGGACCTTAAGTTTTTTTTATAAAATCCCACCTTTTAGACCCTTGGCTATGAGCATCTGTTCCTACCTCATATGCAAAGATCCCATGGACTTTCAGCTCGTCTATAAAGATTTCCTATACGCAGGTGCGCTATCAGACCCTTCGACGCTGTGCTCGTATCCCTGACTCTTAAACTCATCAATAGAAACACTATGGCTCTCCAGCATCTTTACATTAATACCCTTCCTTCAATGCTTCAATAAAAATTATCTCTAATAATTATTTCAATTTGTTTCTTATAATTCTCAGAAATTTATTACATCACTAAAATTTGTATATTTATTATTCCAACAAATCGATTTAATTTCGAACACCTCTTCAATTGCTTTAAACAAATTTTCTCATGAAGAAAAATAAAAAAACTTTTCCAACTCAATTTTTTCCACGAAAATTTATTCACGGAATTTTGATTTATTTCGAAAATCTTCAGATGAATTATTTAAGGGTTTATTTATTATTTCAATTTCATTTTCACTTGGTTATTATATTAAAGACCAGGTCAGACCAGCCACTTCGATCAAATACAATTATTATTTACACCCGCATTTTTATGTAAATGTTTTTTGTTGGGAGATACCCTCCCTTCCTCCACCTTCTTTGCCAAAAAGGCATGACCACCACTCATCTGGCATAATAAATATTATGAAAAACACTTTATTACAGCAATGATTTCCAGTAATTGTGGCTAGGCCTTATGCTATGTCTGTGTTATATTTTGTGGTTGTGGCCCAATGTAATGATGTTGGTATTGACCAGAAGAGGCTGTGTCCAACAGAAAAAGGGCGCCTTATTCTACCGAGGCCTAGCAACACACACACACACCCCAAATAATATTTGCCCCCATGCCACTTATAAAGATATTTGTGGTACATTAAAAATTCCAAAACACTCCTCGTCTGGCTCTCAATATTTAGCTGGCGGGATGGAAGGTGTTCCTTCCCTTTTTTCCTCCAGTCTCTCTGTGTGGCAGTGTTCTTCTTGTTTGCTCTTCATTAGTTTAATTAATTGTTATTATTAATGAGTTTTTGGTATTCAAATAAACACCTATTCACTTCAACCCCGAAATTTATTTGAATATTTGAATATCCCAGGGCCAGATCTAAAGGAAACACCTAATGATTCGAGAAAATTTTGTAATCTTCATTTCCTCTTTATACCCTTCACCACGCTGTGGTACAGGGTATTATGTCTTTGTGCATATGTTTGTAACAGGCAAAAATAATTGAGATAGACCCATGGTTCCTTTTGAGAATATGCATAGAATCACTTTCTAAGTCGATTTATGCGTCCGTCCGTCCGTCTGTCCGTCTGTCCGTCTGTCCGTCTGTCTGTCCATGTTAAATTGTAAACAAAGTACAGGTCGCATTTATGATCCGAATTGGATGAAATTTGGCATAGGTCACTTATTCGGCCCAAGGACGAACCCTATTGAAATTGGGAAAAATCGGTTCAGATTTAGATATAGCTCCCATATATATATTTAACCGATTTAATGTAAACGGTCCCTATATATCTTTCGATCTGCACGAAATTTGGTACAGGCTAATCATTTAGGCCTATAATGATGTCTGCCAATTTTCGTGAAAATCGGTCCAGATTTAGATATAGCTCCCATATATAGTTTCGTCCGATTTCATGTAAATGGTGCCCCTAAGTCCCTATATATCTTTTGATTTGTACGAAATTTGGCATAACGTACTGAATTCAGCCTAGAGTGATGTCTGCCAAGTTTCGTGAAAATCGGTCCAGATTTAGATATAGCTCCCATATATAGTTTCGTCCGATTTCATGTAAATGGTGCCCCAAAGTCCCTATATATCTTTTGATTTGCACGAAATTTGGCATAACGTACTGAATTCAGCCTAGAGTGATGTCTGCCAAGTTTCGAGAAAATCGGTCCAGATTTAGATATAGCTCCCATATATAGCTTCGTCCGATTACATGTAAATGGTGCACCAAAGCCCCTATATATCCTTCGATTTGCACGAAATTTGGCATAACGTACTTAATTGAGCCCAGAATGATGTCTGCCAAGTTTCGAGAAAATCGGTCCAGATTTAGATATAGCTCCCATATATAGTTTCGTCTGATTTCATGTAAATGGTGCCCTAATGTTCTTATATATCTTTCGATTTCCACGAAATTTGGTATAACGTACTGAATTGAGCCTAGAATGATGTCTGCCAAGTTTCGAGAAAATCGGTCCAGATTTAGATATAGCTCCCATATATAGCTTCGTCCGATTACATGTAAATGGTGCACCAAAGTCCATATATATCCTTCGATTTGCACGAAATTTGGCATAACGTACTTAATTGAGCCCAGAATGATGTCTGCCAAGTTTCGAGAAAATCGGTCCAGATTTAGATATAGGTCCCATATATAGTTTCGTCCGATTACATGTAAATGGTGCACCAAAGTCCCTATATATCCTTCGAGGTGCACGAAATGTGGCATAACGTACTTAATTGAGCCCAGAATGATGTCTGCCAAGTTTCATGAAAATCGGTCCTGATTTAGATATATCTTCCATATATAGTTTCGTCCGATTTCATGTAAATGGTGCCCAAAGTCCCTATATATCTTTTGATTTGCACGAAATTTGGTACAGCCTAATCATTTAGGCCTAGAATGATGTCTGCCAAGTTTCGTGAAAATAGGTCAAGATTTACATATAGCTCCCATATATAGTTTCGTCCGATTTCATGTAAATGGTGCACCAAAGTCCATATATATCCTTCGATTTGCCCGAAATTTGGCATAACGTACTGAATTGAGTCTAGAATGATGTCTGCCAAGTTTCGTGAAAATCGGTCCAGATTTCTATATAGCTCCCACATATAGTTTCGTCCGATTTCATGTAAATGTTGCACCAAAGTCCCTATATATCTTTCGTTTTGCACAAAATTTGGCATAACGTACTGAATTGAGCCTAGAGTGATGTCTGCGTTGTTTCGTGAAAATCGGTCCAGATTTAGATATAGCTCCTTTTTATTATAGATTGATTTTAAGTAATTGACGCACCAAGAACCAATAGGAACAAAACGTTCTGAAATTAGTCTAACCTTCTGTCACAAGTTTGTTTGAAATCGCTTAATATTTGGATAGAGCTTCCATATATATTTTCGCCCGATTTCAAGTAAATTGGGCATCAAACTCCTCATGTTAGTCAGTTTGACATCAAATTTTGCACAACGTACAAAATTGAGCATAGAATTATGTAGTTGCGTTTTCTAGAAGTACAGACATAGCCCAACGGATGACCCATTTATATTTGTTTGAAGTCGATTTACATACTTTATGGATAGATATACGTAGATTAACATTTAGATAAATATCACATATTTTATTTCATTCAAGTTCATGCTAGTAGTCCTGTTTAATATACCCATAGTGGTGAAGGGTATCATATAGTCGGCCCCGTCCGACTTTACTACTTTCCTTACTGGTTTTTATTATTGTTTTGAAAATTTGAAACGACATCTAATATAGGGGCATCTTAATGACAAAACTCAATACCGTAGAGAGACCCCCCAGTGGTGGTGGCGGTGGTGTGTTCTAAATTTTATGACCCAATACTAATTGTAGACAACGAAAAAGTGAAGGCCCAAAAAATAACCTGCCGTGTAAAAAATAATTTCCTGTGGTATGTTTTTGGGCCCTAGACTTCAAAAAATGGAAATATAAAAACGAAAAACAATTAAAAGAAATGTCATCAATCATTTTTTATTGTTTCTGAGTTTTTTCCCCTTCGAGAGCTGCCAGACCTTATGTCTAAAATCACGTTCCAAATATCTAAATTGTATTCCATTTTTTTAAGAAAATATATTTTTTATCTTTATTACTTTTGTAATGTTTTCTGAAAACAAATTTTCTCCCCCTCAGGTCGGTCGTGTAGGTGACCGTTAGCCCATAACCAATAAATCATTGTGGCACACTTTTAGGTTCAAATTGCGGTTGTCTGGTGTCTCAAATTAAGTTGTATATCATTTTGACCTGGCTAGCCATGATCTGTTTGCCAAAATGCCATTTTGTTAATTGTTCAGATAACAAATTGTAATCATGTTTTATATGAGTTCACAATATAACCTCAAATAAATTAAAAGGGAAATGGGAACCACAAAGCATACTTTTGGGGGCAAAGGTGGATGATCAAAAATTTTTCATTTTTTTATAAACAAAAAAAATGTTTATGAATTTATAATAAAAACAATGTTTATTAAAATTCACGATATATATGTTCTAAAAATATTCACTAAAAATTCATTACTAAATATGGGCCTTAAATATATCTTTTAAGAATTTAACGCCTAAATATAGGCCTCAAAAACATTTCCTATATATCTATGCCTTAATATGGGCCTAAAAATTTTTTTTACATATCTATGTCTAAATATAGGCATTAGAAATTTATTTAATAAATTTATGCCCTAAAATAGGCCTCAAAGGTACTTTTATATAAATCGAGGCATAGATACAGACCTTACAAATATTATTTTATAAATTTATGCCTGAAAATAGGTCTAAAATATTTTTTATAAGTCTATGCCTAAATACAGGCCTTACAAATATTTTTTATAAATCTATGCCTAAATATAGGTTTCAAAAATATTTTTATGTAATAAATCTACATTCAGAAATATATATTTCTATAAAATATAAATCTACGCCTTCTTTTAAATATAGGCATCACAAATATTCTTCTAGAAATCTACACCTAAATGTAGACTTCAAAAATATTCTTTTATAAATCTACGCCTAAATATAGACCTCAAAAATATTCTTTTATAAATCTACGCCTAAATATAGACCTCAAAAATATTCTTTTATAAATCTACGCCTAAATGTAGACCTCAAAAATATTTTTTATAAATCTACGCCTAAATATAGACCTTCAAAAATATTCTTTTATAAATCCACGCCTAAATTAAAAATATTCTTCTTTATTCTACGCCTAAATATAGACCTCAAAATATTCTTTTATAAATCTACGCCTAAATATAGACCCCAAAAATATTCTTTTATAAATCTACGCCTAAATATAGACCCCAAAAATATTCTTTTATAAATCTACGCCTAAATATAGACCTCAAAAATATTCTTTTATAAATCTACGCCTAAATATAGACCTCAAAAATATTCTTTTATAAATCTACGCCTAAATATAGACCTCAAAAATATTCTTTTATAAATCTACGCCTAAATATAGACCTGAATAATATTCTTTTTATAAATCCACGCCTAAATATAGACCCCAAAAATATTATTTTATAAATCTGCGCCTAAATATACCTCCTTAAAAATATTCTTTTATAAATCTACGCCTAAATGTAGACCCCAAAAATATTCTTTTACAAATCCACGCCTAAATTAAAAATATTCTTCTTTATTCTACGCCTAAATATAGACCTCAAAAATATTCTTTTATAAATCTGCGCCTAAATATAGACCTCAAAAATATTATTTTATAAATCTACGCCTAAATATAGGCATCAAAAATATTCTTTCTGTAAATGTACTACAAAAATGTAGTCTACGTAGGCCTCAAAAATATTTTTTTTTAAATCTAAGCCTAAATATAGACCTATTTATTAAATATCCTCGTCTGTTACAATATTTATAGAAAACAACGCCTTTAAGTAGACACTAAATATTGTGAATTTAAAAAATATGCTTTATAAGAAAATATTTTTTCCTTTTTTCGAGTGCTCAAATTTCAATTTTCTCCCTCCAAATTCAATTCTACATACATATGAACACATATTTGATAACACAATATTATGACAAGAAATGTGTGTAATAACTCTTTAACAATTTCACTTTATGTTCCTTCATTTTCTTTTCCATCACAAAAGAAAAATTCAATAACAAAGTGGAACCTATTATGTCAAACAAATAAGACAAATTTGACAGCCAAAATAAAAAAAAAATGAAATAAACTGAATTCTTATTAAGGAAACATATTGTGCTGTCAAGGTTACGTACATACATCCATACATACAAATATATTTTTTTGACAATTTCATTTCATGCGTTTTTGTCCTTATTGTTGTTACCTTCGTTTATTTTTCTTATTTGTATTTCATAAATTTCGTCAATGACAAAATAAATTCGATTCAATAACAATGAAATACAAAAAATGAAGTAAAAAGAATACATACGCCTTAAAATAGGTACAGAAAAAATATTTAAAATAAATCTACGTCTTAAATTAGGCCTCATGAAATACTTTATGATATAACCATGCCTTAAAATAGGCCTCAAAAATATTTTTTTAAAAATATTTAGGTCTAAAATAATTTTTTTTTTTTCCAAACCTTAAACTAAAAGTCTCAAAATATATATATTTAAATTATTTTTTAATTTTTTTTTTTAGTATATCAACCCCTTAAAATATGCCACAGAAATATTTATTATTATTTTCACGACTTAAAATAGGCCTCAAAGGGTATTTATATACCCTTCACCACACTACAAATAGGGTATCAATGTCTTTGTGCATATATTTGTAACATGCCTTAAATTTTTGGCCCGATTAAAGGTATTTTTTGTCACATTTTACGACCAAATTGGCTGTAATTTGGCACAGAGAGTTCTCTTTGGTTACCAAATATCCATGCACTAATTCATGTATGTAGATCCACGTTTACTGGTAGCCGATTTTCGTCCGATTTTCAGTAAATGCTCAAAAATATGGCCGATTGGCACAACATTTTGCAGAACGTTCTGAAGTTATTGTAACATAACTTGTGTCATGTTTTATTGCAATCGGTTCAGATTTTGATATAGCTCCCATATATAGTTTTGTCCGATTTTCAGTTGATGATGAAATTTTGCAAAACGCTCTGAAGTTAGTATAACCTACGGTGTGGAAAGTTTCGCTGAAATCATTTCAAATTTGGAAATAGGTCCCATATATAGTATCTTCCGCTTTTCAGTATAACCTAACGTGGGGAAAGTTTCTTTGAAATCTGATATAAGTCCATATATATATATATATATATATATATTATGTCAATAATAAACCAAAGACCCACAATATGGCCTTTAGGCAACGTCCTGAAGTTAGTTAAGCTCCCATATTTATTTTTGTCCGATTTGGCGTAAATAATGCACCAAGGACCCAAAATATGGCCGATATGCTCAAAACGTACTGTAACCTTGAAGGATGAAATCCGTTCGAATTTGGATATAGCTTTCATATGTATTTTTACCCGATTTAAAGCAAATGGTGCACCTAACTCCTCATTTTTGTTCATTTTAGCTCATCCAATTTCATGTTAATGGTCCTGTTGAATACACCCAAAGCGGTTTTAAAAATATCATAAAAACGGCTAAAATAGGCTTCTAAAAATATTTTATAAAATACTTTAGGCTTTTAAAAACTGGTTTAATACATTGACGCCTAAAAAATGCCTAAGAAATAATTTCTATTATATCCACACCTTAAAACTGGCCTCAAATAATATTTTTTAATGTATCGAAGTCAAAAAATAGGTCTAAATAAATATTTTTAATACATCTATGTATTAAATTAGGCCTCAAAAGATATTTTTAATGCATCGAAGCCTAAATACTTGGTCTCAAAAATTATTTTAAATATATACATGCCTCAAATATGCCTCAAAAATAATAATAAATCGACGCTTTAAGATAGGCTTATACTTATTTCGGGTTTTTTTCTTCCCTTTCCACTGTGCCTCTTTTTTCCTGTCAATTGATTGAATTTAGTCATCTTAACATCAGCCATGAGAAAACATTCAGTCAGCCAGCCTTTTCAAAAAATCCAGCATCTCAAATAGAAGCTGTCTGTTACAACAACCAAGAAAATGACACGCGCTTCTAAATAAAAAACTCGATTAAAAATTCTATTGTTGTCACATGTTGTTGTTTATGTTAAATAAACAATGTTACAACAACATCAAAAACTACAACAACAACAAAAACATCAATAATGAACAACTGTATTCGATTTTTTTCTCATACCTTGGGATTACCTATAACACAAAAGCAAATACTCCAGCTAGGGGAGGGGACAACACAGACACGGGCAAACAAACATTCCAGTCCCCTTCCTACACGCTTACAAGGAAGATTAAAAAAAATACTTTACATTTTCCAACAGAGGTGGTGAAATGTAATGAGAACTATAACAAATGCTAAACAGTCTGTTTTCTTCGGTTTGGGTGTCTTAGAGGCAAGCAGACAGTTAGTCAGCCAGCCAGACTCTGTATTACAAATACATCATGACCTAAACGGTAGGGCTACAACTTCGTCAGATTGTTGTTGACCATTTGAAAACGAAAATTTGTTTAAAATCTATCTAAGTTGAGGCTATGATATCTCCTGGGTATCGTTATGGTTATATATCTTTCCCTGGTTAGTTGAGAGATACAGAAAATCTGCTCAAGAGGTGGGGCTGTTTTACCTTAGACTAAATTTTGTCCTGTCTTATCAAACATGCTGCTATGACATGGCAACATCATGCTGATGATGTCGCCCAGTATTATGAGGTGACAAAGTTCAATAGAAAATGTGTTAAAATTTTGGCTAGCCCACCCAAGCTCCTGCCCACCCCCGACATCCTTCATTGCCGGTAAATAAAAACCTGTGAACAAAAGAAAATTTTTATTATTTTCACAGGTGTGGATGGGTGGTTCGGGCTGGCTGCATAAAAATGCTGACTCAAAATGCAAATAATTGTAAAGAATTTTTATTGTAGCTCTTTTCTCTCCACCTCCTCCTCCCTACCTGCTCTCTTTCCCACAACTATGCAAAGTGTTTGCCATGAATAAAACTTCCCCATTGTTAGTATTTTCCGAAAATAACATTTCAAGCCAGAAGCTTAACAATTGAAAAGAAAATACATTGAATTCCATGGACCATGCTCAATAGTGTTATGCAAATCGGATAATTAGTTTTTCGTTTAAGGAATTTTTGATCATTTCGTTTTTTATTATTTGCTACGAAAGCCTTTTTAAGAATTCCAAAAGAGATTTTTCGTCTTCATCTGCTTTTGTGAAAACATAGTAACAATGAGGTGTTTTGTTATTTATTTCGATTTTTTTTCTGAGTAAAATGAAAATTCAATTGAAATTTGGTTAATTGGCGTTTTCAACAAAGGAGGCAGGACATGCTGCAGTACTATTTGTTAGGAGACAATGGGTACGACCATGGAGAGAAAGGGAGAGTAAGTAAATTTGTTAGCTGGCCAAGGTAAACATCAAAGGAATTACTTAATATTCTCGGCAGGTTTATTTAACTACATTTTGTTAGTCCATTGCAAAGGATACAAAAGGACAATAGGGATTTTTGTTACACTACAGGAATTAGAAGTAAGGGGAAGCTAAAGAAAAATTATTTTAAAAATCTACGCCTTATGGGAAGCTAAAGAAAAATTATTTTAAAAATCTACGCCTTATGGGAAGCTAAAGAAAAATTATTTTAAAAATCTACGCCTTATGGGAAGCTGTATTATTTTAAAAATTATTTGAAAAATCTACGCCTTATGGGAAGCTGTAGAAAAATTATTTGAAAAATCTACGCCTTATGGGAAGCTGTAGAAAAATTATTTGAAAAATCTACGCCTTATGGGAAGCTGTAGAAAAATTATTTGAAAAATCTACGCCTTATGGGAAGCTGTAGAAAAATTATTTGAAAAATCTACGCCTTAAAAATATTGCTTTATAAATCTACGCCTTGATATAGGCTTCAAAAAATATTGCTTTATAAATCTACGCCTTGATATAGGCTTCTAAAAATATTGCTTTATAAATCCACGGCTATTTGCAGGCTTCTAAAAATATTTTTAATAAATCCACGCCTATTTGTAGGCTTCTAAAAATATTTGTAATAAATCCACGCCTATTTGTAGGCTTCTAAAAATATTTTTAATAAATCCACGCCTATTTGTAGGCTTCTAAAAATATTTTTAATAAATCCACGCCTATTTGTAGGCTTCTAAAAATATTTTTAATAAATCCACGCCTATTTGTAGGCTTCTAAAAATATTTTTAATAAATCCACGCCTATTTGTAGGCTTCTAAAAATATTTTTAATAAATCCACGCCTATTTGTAGGCTTCTAAAAATATTTTTAATAAATCCACGCCTATTTGTAGGCTTCTAAAAATATTTTTAATAAATCCACGCCTATTTGTAGGCTTCTAAAAATATTTTTAATAAATCCACGCCTATTTGTAGGCTTCTAAAAATATTTTTAATATATCCACGCCTATTTGTAGGCTTCTAAAAATATTTTTAATAAATCCACGCCTATTTGTAGTCTTCTAAAAAAATATTTTTAATAAATCCACGCCTATTTGTAGGCTTCTAAAAATATTTTTAATAAATCCACGCCTATTTGTAGGCTTCTAAAAATATTTTTAATATATCCACGCCTATTTGTAGGCTTCTAAAAATATTTTTAAAAAATCCAAGCCTATTTGTAGGCTTCTAAAAATATTTTTAATAAATCCACGCCTAATTGTAGGCTTCTAAAATATTTTTAATAAATCCACGCCTATTTGTAGGCTTCTAAAAATATTTTTAATAAATCCACGCCTATTTGTAGGCTTCTAAAAATATTTTTAATAAATCCACGCCTATTTGTAGGCTTCTAAAAATATTTTTAATAAATCCACGCCTATTTGTAGGCTTCTAAAAATATTTTTAATAAATCCACGCCTATTTGTAGGCTTCTAAAAATATTTTTAACAAATCCAAGTCTATTTGTAGGCAACAAAAAATTTAAAAATCCACGCCTATTTGTAGGCTTCTAAAAATATTTTTAATAAATCCACGCCTATTTGTAGGCTTCTAAAAATATTTTTAATAAATCCACGCCTATTTGTAGGCTTCTAAAAATATTTTTAATAAATCCACGCCTATTTGTAGGCTTCTAAAAATATTTTTAATAAATCCACGCCTATTTGTAGGCTTCTAAAAATATTTTTAATAAATCCACGCCTATTTGTAGGCTTCTAAAAATATTTTAATAAATCTACGTCTTTTGTTAGGCTTCTAAAAATATTTTTAATAAATCCACGCCTATTTGTAGGCTTCTAAAAATATTTTTAATAAATCCACGCCTATTTGTAGGCTTCTAAAAATATTTTTAATAAATCCACGCCTATTTGTAGGCTTCTAAAAATATTTTTAATAAATCCACGCCTATTTGTAGGCTTCTAAAAATATTTTTAATAAATCCACGCCTATTTGTAGGCTTCTAAAAATATTTTTAATAAATCCACGCCTATTTGTAGGCTTCTAAAAATATTTTTAATAAATCCACGCCTATTTGTAGGCTTCTAAAAATATTTTTAATAAATCCACGCCTATTTGTAGGCTTCTAAAAATATTTTTAATAAATCCACGCCTATTTGTAGGCTTCTAAAAATATTTTTAATAAATCCACGCCTATTTGTAGGCTTCTAAAAATATTTGTAATAAATCCACGCCTATTTGTAGGCTTCTAAAAATATTTTTAGGCTTCTATAAAATCCACGCCTATTTGTAGGCTTCTAAAAATATTTTTAATTCCACGCCTATTTGTAGGCAAATAAATTGATTTTTTTATGACATAACTGTTATGGCATTATGTATAACATAATCAAAATCTGTAATCTTCACTCTCTGGCAAGAATATTTTGTGATACCATAAATTAGGTTCGGTTTTTTTATTGGAAATATTTTTTTTCTTTATTTGTTTTAAGAAGCCTTCTTTTCTTTCAAATTTTCAACATTTCTTTCGAACATTTCCTCACGTCCAGAAAATCTCAGTTGAAAATTGCTTAATTTTTCCATGAACTCTGTTCCCAACAAATTCACACGTTCCATTTGGTTTCAGAACTTTTTTCTTCTTTGTCCTGTCCCTTATCATAAAAAACCAGACAACCGTTTTTTTTGTGACCTTACCCCTTGCCTGCCTTTATGCCCGCTAATTTGTTTAGACATTTTTCAGTAAATTTATTCCTTTTTGTCAAAGAACAAAAGAAAAAATGGTAGAATACCCTTCTAGGGGCTCTATATGAATCATGTTTTATAATGCCAGAGAAAGAACGGAAATTTCTTACACGCTTTTCTTCGTAGCCTTTTGTTTTACGGCCTTTGAATCCCACCAGCCAAAAAAAACGAAATAACGAAAGGAATGAAAGGTATGGTATGGCATGAATGTTAATAAAGAAATGTCGTTGTACGAAATGTTTTCTGCGGCCATAGAACTTGTAAATTATATACCGAATTCTTGTCTTAGATATGCCAACAATTTTTCCAAAAAAATTTAAAGGGTAAAAGGGTGCAACATTTTTCTATGGCTTGCCAATTTGCAAGGACTGGGAGGGGGACATTCTTGATTTTACTGAATTTTTCATTAACCATTGCCTCCTGGCTGTTTTTATTGAGCCTTGTCAACTTTTTGTAATTGTACACCAGCGGAATTGTTAAAAGCCTTTTATATTTTCCTGACAACGCGTAGAAGTCATGAATTAAATTTATGGTGGCAACTGGTGTGGTACAGGGAAAGGGGAAAAGGGATACCAATGAATAGGATATTAATTATTTATTGGGCATTTGAACATCAGCAAATGCGTGTAAAAATATTTCTAAAAATCCAACTTGTAAATGTAGACATAAAAATTGTTGTTAAAAATTCTTTCCAAAATTTATGGGAAGATATAGAAGAATTATTTAAAAAATCTACACCTTATGGGAAGTTATAGAAAAATTATTTAAAACTCTATACCTGATGGGAAGCTTTAGATAAATTATTTAAAAAATCTACATCTTATGGGAAGCTATTTAAAAAATCTGCGTTTAATGGAAAGCTATATTAACATATTTAAAAAATTGTTTCCCTCAAAATATTTCTTACAAATCTAAGCCTTAATATAGGCCTCCAAAAATATTTCTTAAAAATCTACGCCTTAATATAGGCCTCAAAAAAATATTTCATAAAAATCCACTCTTTAATATAGGCTTCATAAAATATTTTTTATAAGTCCACGCTATAATCTGTCTTAATATATACTTCAAAATATTTATACCCTTCACAACACTGTGGTACAGGCTATAATGTCTTTGTTCATATTTTTGTAACAGGCAAAAGGAAACGAGATAGACGCATTGTTCCTTTTGAGAATATGCATAGAATCACATTCTGAATCGATTTATGCATGTCCGTCCGTCTGCCTGTCTGCATAGATCGCATTTATGATCCGAATTGGATGAAATTTGGCATAAGTCACTTATATCGTCCAATGACAAACCCTATTGAAATTGGGAAAAATCGGTTTAGATTTCGATATAGCTCCCATATATATTTTCGTCCGATTTAAGGTAAATGGTGTACCAAAGTACCTATATATCTTTCGATATGCACGAAATTTGGCATAGCGTAATGAATTAGATGTAGAATGATGTGTGTTCGTCCGATTTAAGGTATATGTTGTACCAGAGCCCCTATATATCATTCGATTTGCACGAAATTTGGATTAGCGTTCTGTATTAAATGCAGAATGATGTGTGCTGAGATTGGTAAAAATCTGTTCAGATTTAAATATAGCTCCCATATATATTTTCGACCGATTTAATGTAAATGTCCCTATACGTCATTAGGTCTAGAATAATATGTGTTAAGTTTCCGGAAAATCGGTTCAGATTTAGATATAGCTTCCATATATATTTTCGTCCGATTTAGGGTTAATGTTGTAACAAAGTCCCTACATATATTTCGATTTGCACGAAATTTTGCTCAGCGTAATGAATTAGGTCTAGAATGATGTGTTTTAAATTTCGTGAAAATCGGTTCAGATTTAGATATAGCTCCCATATATATTTTCGCCCTATTAAATGTAAATGGTGTACCAAAGTCTCTTAATATCTTTCGGTTTGCACGAAATTTGGTACAGCGTAATGTATTAGGTCTAGTATGATGTGTTAAATTTCCTGAAATCGTTGAAATCGGTTCAGATTTAGATATAGCTTCAATATCTGACCAAATGAACAAATTGGTATAGGTTGCAGAATGACATGTTTATATATTCAATTTCATTTTGCTGGTCCTTTAAAAATGCGACATCTGTTACGATTCATCTGTTGAATATATCCAAAGTGGTGAAGGGTATCATATAGTCGGTCCCGTCCGACTTTACTACTTTCCTTACTGGTTTATTAATTTTTTATAATGCCTACATATATATCTTCTACAAAACAGCCAACATATGTCCCTGTGTCCTTTATAAATATGTATCGTATGATTAAATCAGTACCTTTTGGATTTCGAGGTCATCATGTAATTTGTATTCATTATTTTTGTTGTGGGGATTTTCGGGTTACAAATTATTCTCATAATTAACCAGAGTTGATTTGTACTAAAGCTGGGAGTTTTGGGATCATCGTTTTGTTTGTTGATGATTTATTACATGAATATGATTCTTGTTAGAAATTATTAATCTTGCATGGTGTATTTATGAGATATTTTCTGCGGGATCTGAAGGTAGGGGGGATACATTACTAATGAGATGGATTTTCTTGTTTTTTCTGTGAATCAAAAGAGAAAATGGAAAAAATATATTTATTTCAAGGTTAATGGAAATATTTACTTCAAGGACTCTGGAGGCCAAGTGAGGATTATGATACAATAATTTTTCGAACTTTTTGGGAGATTATTTATTTTTTAGAAGAAAAAATTGTTGGTCAATGAAAATCCTGTCAGGATAATTCTTTATAAACGTGAATTTTGTGAATTTTTTAAGAAAACTTCATGGAAAATAATACTCCGATTATTTTTCATTTCTACCGAAAAAAATTTTATATTTTCCTCTATAATATGATTTTGAAAAAATATGCTTTTCTTCTGAAACAAATCATCAAATCCAGGTATTAAAAAATATGTCAATCCAGATATTATTCATTTATATTCGCCATTAAAAATTTGACGGAAACTTTTTTTAATTCTTCAGATTAATTTCTTAATTAATTTTCAAAATTGTCTTAAAATAAAAATTCCCATCAATGTTTTAATGACCGGAAAGCATTATTCTCCGCCCCTAAAAATATGTCTTAATCTATGGCATATAGCCATTAATACTGTCTTCTTAATTTTTATGGTCAATTACATTGACCTAGATAAATTCATCAAATTAGATAGGAAGATCAAAAAATTCCTCCTTCAAATAAAAAAAAAAATTGCAACATTTTTGTTGTCGTTTCTATTTGGACTTCTCAATCAACTTGTGGGTGAAGAAAAAAAAATCCAATTTGTCTTAAACCAAAAATCCAATAGATCTTGGACTATATCTTTGGCATCTCATCTGTAGGTTCTGTGCTTTTTTGCCATTTACCTGATCATAAAATCCCCAGCAATTATCATAAAATAAGACGATGGCCAATCAGAAAGAATATTGTAAGACATTAACATGCATCAACATAAAAGCAACAAAAAACGAAATGAAAAAAGCAACAAAAAAGCAAGCAAACATTTTCACACCCATGTGGCAAAAATCCAAAAACAACAACAACAACAAACTTGGCATAAAGTTCAAATAGACTTATAAAATAAAATACGAGCTTTTCAACGTCACATTTTTGACATTCGTTCGCTTTTTTCGTGGTTTTTTAGGGATCGCTTTTTTTCTTCTTCTAGATAGAACACCTATTACTTTATTTAATAGCCCTCAAATGAAAAATTTGTTGCTGTTCGTCGTGGTGATGGTGGTGATGGGAGGTGCTGAAAACTTAACACATCATAAAAAATAGACGAAGATGAAAATGAAGGCGAGAGAGAAAAAAACCAAAATCGTAAAATGTGACACGTTTAATTTACTTTTATTAGCTGTCATCCAAAATAACACCCAATATTGGAGGGGATCCACAGGAAAAACCAAAAAACAACAACAGCAAAAGAAGTCAGAGAATATATCCCCCAACATCTGCGTGTGTGGTGTGCTGATATTTTAGCTGTGTTTAATGTGGCCGTACTATATCTCACCACATCATCTCATATAGATAGATATATACAACAATATGTATGCCGACAAAAAAACAGTCAATAAGTACAAAAGTGCGTCAAAGGCCCTGTGGGCACAGGAAGGAAATGTGGCAGGACACAAATAAACACTGACAAAAAATAGCAAAAAAACCAAACGAGGCTTCAAAAAAAAAAAAATGGATTTTTATAAATCCACGCCTTAACATAGGCTTCAAAAATGGATTTTTTATAAATCCACACCTTAACATAGGCTTCAAAAATGGATTTTTTATAAATCCACGCCTTAACATAGGCTTCAAAAATGGATTTTTTATAAATCCACGCCTTAACATAGGCTTCAAAAATGGATTTTTTATAAATCCACGCCTTAACATAGGCTTCAAAAATGGATTTTTTATAAATCCACGCCTTAACATAGGCTTCAAAAATGGATTTTTTATAAATCCACGCCTTAACGTAGGCTTCAAAAATGGATTTTTTATAAATCCACGCCTTAACATAGGCTTCAAAAATGGATTTTTTATAAATCCACACCTTAACATAGGCTTCAAAAATGGATTTTTTATAAATCCACGCCTTAACATAGGCTTCAAAAATGGATTTTTTATAATCCACGCCTTAACATAGGCTTCAAAAATGGATTTTTTATAAATCCACGCCTTGACATAGGCTTCAAAAATGGATTTTTTATAAATCCACGCCTTAACATAGGCTTCAAAAATGGATTTTTTATAAATCCACGCCTTAACATAGGCTTCAAAAATGAATTTTTTATAAATCCACGCCTTAACAGAGGCTTCAAAAAAAGATTTTTTATAAATACACGCCTTAACATAGGCTTCAAAAATGGATTTTTTATAAATCCACGCCTTAACAGAGGCTTCAAAAATAACATAGGCTTCAAAAATAGTTTTTATAAATCCACGCCTTATCATAGGCTTCAAAAAATAATTTTTATAAAACCACGCCTGAATATAGGCTTTAAAAATTATTTTTATAGATCCACGCCTGAATATAGGCTTCAAAATTTATTTTTATAAATCCACGCCTGAATATAGGCTTCAAAAATTATTTTTTATAAATCCACGCCTGAATATAGGCTTCAAAAATTATTTTTTATAAATCCATACCTGAATAAAGGCTCAACAACTATGTTTTATAAATCCTCGCCTGAATATAGGCTTCAAAAATTATTTTTATAAATCCACGCCTGAATATAGGCTTCAAAAATTATTTTTTATAAATCCACACCTGAATATAGGCTCAACAACTATTTTTTATAAATCCACGCCTGAATATAGGCTCATCATATAGGCCTCATCATGGCTTCAAAAAATAATTTTTAAAAATCCACACTTCAAAAAATCTTGAGGCCTTTTCCGATTCTTTTTTCTCAGTGTATAATCAAAATCCCTTAGCCTTAGTGCGGACGCATACAATGTTTGGAACATTCGTAGTATTTTCTTCGCCGTTTTTTTGAAGTCAATTATTTTTTATAAATCCACGCCTTGCTAAAGTCTCCAAAAATTATTTTTTATAAATCCACGCTTTGCTAAAGTCTCCAAAAATTATTTTTTATAAATCCACGCCTTGATAAAGTCTCCAAAAATTATTTTTTATAAATCCACGCCTGAATATAGACTTCAAAAATTATTTTTTTACAAATCCACGCCTGAATGTAGGCTTCAAAAAATATTTTTATAAATCCACGCCTGAATATAGGCTTCAAAAATTATTTTTTAAAATCCATACCTGAATAAAGACTCAACAACTATGTTTTATAAATCCACGCCTGAATATAGGCTTCAAAAATTATTTTTATAAATCCACGCCTGAATATAGGCTTCAAAAATTATTTTTTATAAATCCACACCTGAATATAGGCTCAACAACTATTTTTTTTAAATCCTCGCCTGAATATAGGCTCATCATATAGGCCTCATCATGGGCTTCAAAAAATAATTTTTAAAAATCCACACTTCAAAAAATCTTGAGGCCTTTTTCGATACTTTTTTCTCAGTGTATAATCAAAATTCCTTAGCCTTAGTGCGGACGCATACAATGTTTGGAACATTCGTAGTATTTTCTTCGCCGTTTTTTTGAAGTCAATTATTTTTTATAAATCCACGCCTGAATATAGGCTTCAAAAATTATTTTTTATAAATCCACGCCTGAATATAGGCTTCAAAAATTATTTTTTATAAATCCACACCTGAATATAGGCTCAACAACTATTTTTTATAAATCCACACCTGAATATAGGCTCATAATATAGGCCTCATCGTAGGCTTCAAAAAATAATTTTTAAAAATCCACACTTCAAAAAAACTTGAGGTCTTTCTCAGTGTATAATCAAAATCTCTTAGCCTTAGCGCGGACGCATACAATGTTTGGACCCTTCGTAGTATTTTCTTTGCCGTTTTTATTTCAATGACAGGTCGTTGTCATTGTCGTAAATGTTCGTATTTTTGTTGTTGTTGTTTTCCTCCAAACTTATTTTTCTCCTGTTGACATGTTTGTTGTCATATGCACGCATAGAATTTCCCCCACCTTTCCTCGTCCTCCACCAGCATAGATAAATTTCTCCACCAGCATAGATAAGTTTTTGTTGTTGTTGTTTATTTTGACAAAATTGTGCATCAATTTGAGTTGTTCTCGCCCCTGTTGTCCTCTGATGCTGACGATGATGATGGCTCTGATTTTAAATGAATTTTCCCCAAGGAAACCCCCAGCACAACAACAAAAACTTTTCTTAGCAACAAACACAATGACAACAACAACTATTATCATTGTCATCAGCAACAGCAAATGACCTTAAATTATGGGGGAGTGTATGTGTGTGTGCGCGTCTCTTGGCTTTTATTTTCATTGGTGAGGTGTGTCTTGTAATGGTGTGTATGTGTGTGTCTCTGTGAGTGAGTGGAATTTGTTAATTATGCCGAATAAAAACAGAATACCAGCTGAGTTTTATTTGTTCTGAGGGGAGGTGGGTATTGTGGGTAGACCTGATATAATTTTAATATACCTGATGCTTCTTGCAGTCACAAACATTTGTAAAATTCTTCGGGGTGCCATAATTTTTAACTTCAATTTTTATGGCATCTCTATTTTTGGTAGTGGAATTGCTGTGCTGACCTTTTTCAAACTTCTTCGATGAAATTTCGAAGACATTAACTGTCACCATTAACATGTTATTGACAGCTAATACCAATTCTAATAAAATAGCAATCAAAATGGGATAATGTCAAAGTATTTGCTTAAAGAGATATTTCTTTTTCGAAGGACCATAATTAGTGTCTGTTTGGTAGAGAATTTACAATGGCATTTGATGGACATTTTATGAAAAATGAAATGAAAGAAAAATTAAGGAAATGAAAACCAAATTTTTTGTGGAAAGCAATTAAATTGTATCGAATAAAATCTACATCTTCCGAAGTCAGATGTAGATTTTATTTGGACAAACTATATATTTCTTGTGGACATAAAACCACAAAATATTTCACTTGACAAAATTTTTATTTTTGTGTAATACTTTGGAATGCTGTTTTGTCATCACACTTTTTTTGTTATTTTAAGATTTTCATTTTATGACGCAATTTTTAAAGGGCCAAGACCATCCCAAGGGTATATTTATTCCTCAGGGTGTAGTCGGATGTATATTTATAATTTGAAAATCGTAAAGTGTAAATCCCAACGGCCTACTTTATGACATTACAAGGGAAGAGTTATGTTCACATTGAAGTCAAATATATTGTCCATAATAATTTTTCTAAAGTTTTTATATAGGCGTGTATGTATAAAAATTATGAGGTTTGAGGTTTATGTATATTCGAGGATTTATAAATATGTATACCCTTCACCATCCTGTGATACAGGGTATTATGCCTTTGTGCATATGTTTGTAACAGGCAAAAGGAAACGAGATAAACCCATAGTTCCTTTTGAGAATATGCATAGAATTACTTTCTGAGTCGATTTATGAATGTCTGTCCGTCCGTCTGTCCATCTGTCAGTGTTAAATTGTAAACAAAGTACAGGTCGCATTTATAATCCGAATTGAATGAAATTTGGCACAGCTCAATTATTTGGCCCAAGGGCGACCCCTATTGGAATTGTGAAAAATCGGTTGAGATTTAGATATAGCTCTCATATATATAGTTTCGTCCGAATGGTGCACCATGTCCCTACACATCTTTCGATTTGCACGAGATTTAGATATAGCTGCCATATATAGTTTCATCCGATTTAATAAAAATGGTGCACCAAAGTCCCTATATATCCTTCGATTTGCACGAAATTTAGCATAACGTACTGAATTGAGCCTAGAGTGATGTCTGCTAAATTTCATGAAAATCGGGGAAGATTTAGATATAGCTCCCATATATTTAATAAAAATGGTGCAAGAAAGTCCCTATATATCTTTCGATTTGCACGAAATTTGGCATAACGTACTGAATTTCGCCTAGAGTGATGTCTGTCAAGTTTCGTGAAAATCAGTTCAGATTTAGATATAGCTCCTATATATATTTTCGTCCGATTTTAGGTAAATAGTGCACCAAAGTCCCTATATATCCTTCGATTTGCACGAAATTTGGCATAGCGTACTGTGTTAGGTCTAGAAAGACGTGTGTTATATTTCGTGAAAATCGGTTCAGATTTACATATAGCTCCCATATATAGTTTCGTCCAATTTAATGTAAATGGTGCACCAAAGTCCCAATATATCAATCGATTTGTACGAAATCTAGCACGACGTACTGAACTGAGCCTAGAGTGATGTCTGCCAAGTTTCATGAAAATCGGGCTAGATTTAGATATAGCTCCAATATATAGCTTCGTCCGATTTAATGTAAATGGTGCTCCAAATTCCCTATATATCCTTCGATTTGCACGAAATTTGGCACAGCAAACTGAATTAAGTCTAGAACGATGTGTGTTAAATTTCGTGAAAATCGGTTCATATTTCGATATAGCTCCCATATATATTTTCGTCCGATGTTAGGTAAATAGTGCACCAAAGTCCCTATATATCCTTCGATTTCCACGAAATTTGGCACAGCCAACTGAATTAAGTCTAGAACAATGTGTGTTAAATTTCGTGAAAATCAGTTCAGATTTAGATATAGCTCCCATATATATGTTCGTCCGATTTTAGGTAAATAGTGCACCAATGTCTCTATATGTCCTTCGATCTGCACGAAATTTGGCACAGCAAACTGAATTAAGTCTAGAACGATGTGTGTCAAATTTCATGAAAATCGGTTCATATTTAGATATAGCTCCCATATATATTTTCGTCCGATTTTCGGTAAATAATGCACCAAAGTCCCTATATATCCTTCGATTTCCACGAAATTTGGCATAGCATTCGGAATTAAGTCTAGAACGATGGGTGTTAAATTTTGTGAAAATTGGTTCATATTTAGATATAGCTCCCATATATATTTTCTTCCGATTTTCGGTAAAGAGTGCACCAAGGTCCCTATATATCATTCGATTTGCACGAAATTTGGCACAGCAAACTAAATTAAGTCTAGAACGATGTGTGTTAAATTTCATGAAAATCTGACTAAATTTAGATATAGCTCCCATATATATTTTCGTCCGATTATAGATAAATAGTGTACCAAAGTCCCCATATATCCTTCGAAATTTGGCATAGCGTACTGTATTAAGTCTAGAACTATGTGTGTTAAATTTCGTAAAAATCGGTTCAGATTTAGATATAGCTCCCATATATATTTTCGTCCGATTATAGGTAAATAGTGCAACAAAGTTCCTATATATCCTTCGAAATTTGGCATAGCGTACTGTGTTAAGTCTAGAACGATGTGTGTTAAATTTCGTGAAAATCGGTTCTGATTTAGATATAGCTCCCATACCTACTTTCGTCCGATTTTCGGTAAATAATGCACCATAGTCCCAATGTATCCTTCGATTTGCACGAAATTCGGCACAGCGTACTGAATTAAGTCTAGAACGGTGTGTTTTAAATTTCGTGAATGAAATGTTTAATTTCATGTTAATTGTCCTTCAAAAATGCGACTTCTGTTAGGATCCCGGCTGTTGAATATACCCAAAGTGGTAAAGGGTATCATATAGTCGACCCCGTCCGACTTTACTACTTTCCTTACTGGTTTACTTTATAATTTTTTATCCCCACAAATTCATTTTCCATTCCTTAAACACCATAACTAATAAAATGTTTCTTCTTCCTCTCATTATAGATTTGATGCCCGTGGCAAACCACTACACCAAGGCATACCATGGGCCGACGAGAATGTTTTCAATAAAAAAGCCCACTTTTATTATGACTCAAATCCGCCAGCTTTAAGGATTAAAAATATTCAGCCAAGTGATGCCGGTCTGTATAAATGTCGGGTGGATTTTCATAAATCACCGACGCGTAATTGGAGGATAAATGTAACCGTATTGGGTAAGTAGATGATGCCGAGGGGGAGGGGGGAGGGGAGGAGCACAGAGTGATGTCTGCTGCCTCTGGTTTTTTTATTAATATCAACATTTCATTTTATGGGCAATAAGTCAGTGGGTGTTTCAATTAAAGTTGCGTTAAAAAAAAGAAAAAAATGTCAACAATGAGGGGGCAGCAGGGGGAAATTGAGGAAACATTTTTATGTGGAGAAAATTTAAAATTTTATTTTTAGAATACCTTGAAATTTTTTCGTTTTTGTTTAATGACTTTAAATAAATTTCCCATAATTTAATTTAAAGTGCCTGCCGAAGTTTTTTATTTTATGTTTTCCTTCTTGTTTTTCTGTGTGTTCCAGTCCCACCCACCCATCTAACAATATTGGATAATGAAGGAGCCGCCATCAGAGACCAAAAAGCCGGCCCTTATTTGGAAGGTGAAAGCCTGAACATAACATGTTTATCAAGCGGCGGTGTGCCACCACCACGTGTCTCCTGGTGGCGTGAACATGCTTTGGTCGATGATTCATATGAAGTCCTGCCAGATGGCACCGTGCGCAATACATTGCAGTTGAAAAATATTTCACGCAAAGATTTATTAACGGTAAGTGGTAGTACATAGTTCGAGATGTCCTTTAGCAAAATAAACGACCATGGTCAAGCGAGAGAGGGAGGGAAGAGAGGAGATCCGCTTAGCTTTTTTGTTAGTTATCTCCCAGTCACTTGCTGTGGGATGCTTTGTGTTTTGTGTCTGTGTCTCTTCTATGTAATGTGTCCTGCAACCATAAGTCGTGTCTGTGGGAGACACTAAGTTTTTTTTTGTTGTTGTTGGTTATCCTTATTTAACGAACCATGCTAACAACGAATATCAACATCATCATCACTGCCGGAGGCATACTTAAAGGCCAAACTGTTTTATTTTTTTTCGTGGGGAACTTTTTTGTTGTTGTTGTTTTTTGCCGTTCACCTACATTTCTTAAAAATAATGAATAGCCATTTTTTATACGGTAGCCGATGTTTCCCATCTATTCTGCAAAGCTAAGGATTTTCTTTTTTTTTATCTTCTTCTCGTTTGCAATTGAACTTTGGGTATTTTTCCCATTTTTCTTTGCATTCATTCTTTGGTTTGAATTTCTGTTTTATTTCTTGCGATTTTTTTTATAAATTTCTTTTATGTTAACTTATATTGAATTTTTTAGTTAGAATCTTTTTTTAAAGGGAATCCAGAAACTATTTAAGTGGATTTGTGGTTTTTCCTTTTAAGCTGAACCGTATTTTTTGCATCATCGTCGGAATGGAATATTTAGTGACATTGACTTGTATAAAAGAAAAATTGATGGCTCTCGGTTGTAGTGGAAAAGCGGATTACATAGTAATCATGAAGGGAATAAAAAAAACTTATTTTAAATGGAGACGCTAACATGATAGAAAATCTAGGCGGAATAATCTAGTTTAGGTACCTCAAGATCTGACCAAAAAAGAAACAAAAATATTTCAATACAAATATTTAAAATAGCACCGTTTTCAAAGAATTAGTAATAAGAATTTAGATTTTTAAATATTATTTTCAGAACCTTTAGTAACTTGGATATCCAAAAGAAGGAGGTTTCCATTTATTTTTTTATAAATTCACACACGTATATAAGACTCCAAAAAAAATTTTATAAATTAACCCCTTAAAGCACATCCAAAAAGTTTTCTTACATTCCACGCCTATTTATAGACTTCAAAAAATATTTTTAGGAAGCCACGCCTATATATCGTCCTCAACATTTTTTTATATATTTAAACCAGTAAGGAAAGTAGTAAAGTCGGACTGGGCCGACTATATGATACCCTTCACTACTTTGGGTATATTCTACATATGTCTCCTAACAGACAAAATTTCATTTCATTCGGGCGGGTTTAGAGTCGCTTGCGTACTATGTGTGGAATTTTGTAAATCGATTTTATGGTACGTTTCGTGTCAACCGGAGCAACATTTACCTAAACACCAAGGAACATACAAATGGGTGCTATATGCACATCTGAACCGATTTCAACAAAATTATATGTCACTCGTACAAACTTTGGGTCTTTAGTGCACACTTTACATAAAATCGAAGGAAAATATATATGGCAGTTATATCTAAATCTGAAACGAATTTCACGAAACTTTGCACACATCTTTCTATACTTAATTGCGTACGCTGTGCCAAATTCTTGCAAATCGAAAGATATATAGGGACTTTGGTGCACCATTTACATAAAATCGGACGAAACTATATATGGGAGCTATATCTAAATCTGAACCGATTTTCACAAAACTTAGCACACTTCATACTAGACTAAATTCAGTACACTATGGCAAACTTCGTGTAAATCGAATGATTTTCAGAGATTTTGGCGCACCAATTACCTAAAATCGGATGAAACTATATATGGGAGCTATATATAAATCTGAACCGATTTTCACGAAATTAAACTCACATCATTCTAGACCTATTTCATTACGCTGTGTCAAATTTGGTGCAAATCGAAAGATATATACGGACTTTGGTGCACCAATTACATGAAATCGGACGAAAATACATATGGGAGCTATATCTAAATCTGAACCGATTTTCACGAAACTTTGCACACGTCACTCTAGACTTAATTCCATACGATGTGCCAATTTTTTGCAAATCGAAGGATATGAGGACTTTTGTACAAAATTCACACAAAGGCGGACGAAAATATGTTTGCCAGCTATATCTAAATAATTTCAATAGGGTTCGTCTTTGAGCCAAACAAATGAGCTGTACCAAATTTCATCCAAATCGGATTATAAATGCGATCTGTACTGTGATCTGTCAGACGAACGGACATGCATAAGTCGACTCAGAATATGATTCAATGCATATTGTCAAAAGGAACCATATGTCTATCTCGTTTCCTTTTGCCTGTTGCAAACATATGCACAGAGACATAATACCCTGTACCATAGTGTGGTGAAAGGTATAACAATCGTATAGGCAATCTTCTAAAAAATTCTACTTCTCCCAAATTGTTAAATAATATAATTTAAAGCCTAAAGAGCATTTGTATCTCTAGAAGACCTCAGTTACATTTTTGTCTTAATTTTTGTGTGTTCTTCTTCTAATACCTAGGTGTCTCTACTAAATATCTTTCATTTTATTGATACAATTCTGCAAATCCAACTTAAGGGTCCTTTTGGAAAGCAACAAAGACAAAACACTGTCCTTGTATGAAAATAAATGACCAACATTTAAATAAATCCCCACTTTGCCTCTCATTCCTCCTTTTCTTCGTTTCCTCAACCTACATCAAAAAAGAGAAAAAAATCTCAAATAGGAAATTTATAAATTGGCAGTATAAAAAATGAAGCTTTTCTGCAGCCAATTTCAAATATGTCTGAAAGGGAAGAGTAAGAGGAAGCAAGATGGAATACGAAGAACTAGAACAAAATACGATTTAAAAGGTACAAAACCGTAAAACTTAATACGTTGATATATCAAAACGAGAAAAAAAATAAAAAAAATATGTAGAGCAAAAATAGCAGTGACATTTGTCACAGACATAAGCACACACACATCCGCTCGCACACACCGTCTGTCACTGATGATGGTGGTTCCGTAAATATCAGGACAATGCCACACAGCAGAAGTAGAAAGCTATTTAGTTATGCTAAGCGGTAAAGGAAGCATAAAATTTCTAATGTTTGAAAATTTCATTCAAGCATTATTCTTATTCTTATTTTTTTTTTTTTTTTTTTTTTTGAAAATCTGGAGGATAAGATTGTGATTTGAAAGAGGGAAAGGCGATATGGGTGTTGAGTATGAAAAATGAAAAATATATATATTTTTGCTACCGAACAATAAAATCAAGGTAAGATGAAATATTTGCCCAAGGTTCTATTTGCTGTAAATGGTTTTTGTGCCAAATCTTATTTAAAAATTGGTACTTATTTTAATGTGAGTGTATGTGTGTGACTTAAACATATTGATAGCAAGAGATTGGGTGGGTGGGTGTAAACTGAACATAAGGAATCTGTTATTTTTTGAGATATTGTGGTTTAGGAAAAGAAAAAAAATATTGTAAAGAATATATCGCATAAATAAATCCAAGGACATTAAGCTGACAAATCTGGTAATGGTCTGACATGGAATTAAAGGAACAACAACAAAAATATTGGTAAAAATATCCAACATCTTGAAAGTAATATTTTTTTAATCCAGGCTTTTTGATTTTCTTTACAAATTAAAAAAAATCAAATTTTTGGTGATCTACGAAAATGAATTTTCTAAATCCTATAGATAGGCTTGGATTTTTTAAAACAAATATTTTTTGAGGTCTTCATTTAGGCTTGTGTTAAAAAAACATTTTTAAGGTGGGCTTAAATAATAAACAAACCAGTAAGGAAAGTTGTAAAGTCGGACTGAGCCGACTATATGATACCCTTCACCACTTTGGGTATATTCTACATATGTATCCTTACAATTACATGCCAATAGAAGGAACATGATCATATCTTTCTGCAACCTATGATAAATTTAATTTTATTCGGGCAGATTTAGAGTCGTCTGCGTACCATAGGACACATTTATGGAAAACTATTTAAAGCAAATTGATACACGCTATTCGGTACGTCGTACTGCTAAGAATTTAATTTCAATCAGACACCCGTTCGAAATACATATGGAAGCTATGACTGCATCTGCACCAATTTCAACAAAACGCAATAACGCCATTCAATTTTCAATTTGATACGTTGTGCAAAATTTCGTGTTAATGGGGCAAACACTAGGAGTTTGGTGCTCCATCTATGTAAAATCGGGCAGAAATATATATGGGAGCTATATCAAATCTGAACCGATTTTCACGAAACTTAACACCCATCATTCTAGAGTTTCGTGCAAATCGAAAGATATATAGGGTCTTTGGGTAGGGTTTAAATCGGACGAAAATATATATGGAAGATATATCTATATCTTAACCGATTTTTACGAAACTTAGCGCATATCTTTCTAGACTCAATTCAGTATGCTGTGCCAAATTTGGTGCACTATTTACCTCAAATCGGACGAAACTATATATGGGAGCTATATCGAAATCTGAACCGATTTCCACGAAACTTAGCTCACATCATTCTGGACCTAATTCATTACGCTGTGCCAAATTTCGTGCAAATCGAAAGATATATATTGACTTTGGTGCACCATTTACATTAAATCAGAGGAAAATATATATGGGAGCTATATCTAAATCTGAACCGATTTTCAGGAAACTTAACACACATCATACTAGACCTAATCCATTATGCTATGTCAAATTTCGTGCAAATCGAAAGATATGTAGGAACTTAGGTGTACCATTTACATGAAATCGGCCGAAACTATATATGGGAGCTATATCTAAATCAGGACCGATTTTAATGAAACTTGGCAGACATCATTCTAGGCTCAATTAAGTACGTTATGCCAAATTTCGCGCAAATCGAAGGATATATAGGGACCTTGGTACACAATTTACCTTAAATCAGAGGAAAATATATATGGGAGCTATATCTAAATCTGAACCGATTTTCAGGAAACTTAACACTCATCATACTAGACCTAATCCATTACGCTATGCTAAATTTCGTGCAAATCGAAAGATATGTAGGGACTTAGGTGTACCATTTACAATCATAATTCTAGACGCAACTCAGTACGCTATGCCAAATTTCGTGCAAATCGAGTGATACATAGGGAATTTGGTGTACTATTTACCTAAAATCGGAAGAAAATATATATGGCAGCTATGTTCACGAAGTCCAACACACATCGATAACGGTATATATCGTACTCAATACCAAATTTCGGCCAAATCGAAGGATATACCAAAGTCCCTGGTGTCCCATTTACCTTAAATCGGACGAAAATTTATATGGGAGCTATATCTAAATCTGAACCGATTTTCACGAAATTTAACACACACCGTTCTTAACTTAATCCTGTACGTTGTGCCATATTTCATGTGAATCGAATGATATATCATGACTTCCGTGCACTATTTACATAAAATCGGACGAAAATATATATGGGAGCTATATCTAAATCTGAAACGATCTTCACGGAATTTAACGCACATCGTTCTAGACTTAATTCAGTACGCGGTGCCAAATTTCGTGCAAATCGAAGTATACATAGGGACTTTGGTACACCATTTACACAAAATCGGAAGAAAATATATAGGGGAGCTATATCTAAATCTGAAGCGATTTTTCCCAATTTCAATATTGTTCGTCCTTGGGCCAAATAAATGAGCTGTGCCAAATTTCATCCAATTCGAATCATAAATGCGACCTGTACTTTGTTTACAATTTAACATGGACAGACGGACGGACGAAATGCATAAATCGACTCAAATTCTATGCATATTCTCAAAAGGAACCATGGGAATATCTCGTTTCCTTTTACCTGTTTTTTCAAAATTCTGTAATTTGTTTTCAATTTTTTAATTTTTAAGCTCAACATATCAAATGACCCTAATTCAATTTTAAAGTCCTTTCCATTTCAGTAAGTTTTCTTCATTCAATTGTATTTTTTCCTAATATTAATTCTTCTTCCTAATTTTTGCCCGAACATTGTTAAAATCTTCTTTCCGCAGAAAACCAAACATCCCAAGAAAACTGAATTTCATTTGCTGCATTTTTCCATTACAAGCTGATTAAGCGGAAACAGCTTACACTAACCCAGGCGAACACAAAAAAACACACACACACACACAAACAAAGACCCTAACAAGGAAAAATAAAATCTCACCAATCAATAACAAGAAGACTTCCTCTTAAGTTTTCAAAGTTTCCATTAAAGATTTGTTTTCAATTTTTTGTTGTTGTTGTTTGAAAACTTTGAGCTGTGTTTTTTTTAGTTCAAATAAAGTTTGGACCATTGATCTGCACTTGAAATTCAATTTCAAGTGTAACAAGCCAAAGTACACACACACAGCCAGACACTTACGTTAACATAAGAACTTCTTTACAAAAAAAAAAAAAAACGCTTTACCCCAAAATCTAAATGCCCACTCTTCAAAAGAAGATTGAAAACCCTGCAGCTCTAAAGGAAAATCAGAAAAAATAACTTTCATGCTTCAATAATCTCTTTAATGCTCTTGTCCCACCAAAAAAACATATTTCAAACATTTGCTCCGGGTGTTGGTGTATGTGTGTTTGTGTGCGAGTGCTGGCATTGTTTTTGGTAATACCACTTGAGACTATGGTTTGGTAATACCAATGTCGTTCATTTGTGATTTGTTGTTGTTGCTGCTGCTGCTACTGCACCACATTGTAGTATTATGGTAGCAGTTTGTAGTAGTTGTTGCTAATGCTGCTGCTATTGTTGTTGGGAATTATACCAATTACCAAATTCAAAAAGCGGATTAAAACTGTTCTCACAGCGCAGAATTGAATTTATCGGAAAATGTCGAAGTTTTTTTCTTTTTTGGAAGAAAGAAAGCAGCCAACCTTTTTTCTTGTCCCCACTTTGGAAGCCATGAATGAAATTAGTTTTTTTTAACGAGGGTTAACCATTGAAGTTTGTAAACAAACAAAACAAAAAGTAAAAAATCAAAAAATCAATTGGCTTAAAGATAAAAACAATAAGAGGAAAAAATGACAGAAAATATTGTCATAAAAATGGGTTACCATAATAGGTGTATGGGTATTATGATACCCTTTGATTGGTTTCATTTTATTGGTTATTGACTTCATAAATTGTGGAATATTTTTTTTTATGGAAGGCAGTGAACTTTTAGAATAAATGAAAATAACAGAAAATTGATTATAATTTGGATCTCACAACAAAAGCAGTACATAAGGCTTCTGGCTTCGAATTTTTATTTTGTTAACCCGAACTAAATATGGGCTTCAATTTTTGTAAACCCATGCCTACATGTAAATATCAACAAATATATAGGGCTCGAAAAATATTTTTTTAAATACACGCCCATATATAGACCTCGAAAAATATTTCCTTAATGAACTAGTTTGTTATATCCAAGGCAGGCTTATAATTATACCCCTTATAATTATACCACACTGTGGTACGGGGTATTATGTCTTTGTGCATGTGTTTGTAACAGGCAATAGGAAACGAGATAGACACATGGTTCCTTTTGACAATATGCATAAAATCACTTTCTAAGTTGATTTATGCATCTCCGTCCGTCCGTCTGTCTGTCCATGTTAAATTATAAACAAAGTACAAATCGCATTTATGATCCGAATTGGATGAAATTTGGCACAGGTTACTTATTTGGCCCCGGGACGAACAATATTGAAATTGGGAAAAATCGGTTCAGATTTAGATATAGCTCCCCTATATATTTCCTTCCGATTTTGTGTAAATGGTGCAACAAAGTACCTATACATCCTTTGATTTGCACGAAATTTGGCATAGCGTAATGAATTAAGTCGAGAATGACGTGTGCTAAGTTTCCCTGAAATCGGTTCAGATATAGATATATAACAAAAAGCGCGACGTCTGTTAGGATACATATGTAGAATATACCCGAAGTGGTGAAAGGTATCATATAGTCGGCCTTGTCCGACTTTACTACTTTCCTTACTGGTTTAAAAATATTTTAAACGGGGATTTTTTAAAATATTTTTTCAAGATACCTACGAAGCGAGGACTATTTAAAAATATCATTAAAAAATATTTATTTGGGCTTCTTTAAGGCGTGGATTTTTTTATATGTTTCCGGGCTTCTATAAGCCGTTAAATTTTTAAATAATATTTTTCCGGGCTTCTATATGGCTTGGAGTTTTTTTATATTTTTTAGGGTTTCTTTAAAATATTTTTGAGTCCACATTTAATATTCCAACTCCTCATACCTTAAAGTCACCTTTTTAAATGTTTGGTGACATTTCATTAAGTTCCCCATCCCCCTCCTGATCTGTCTTATTTTATCGATTATAATCCAAAAAAAAAAAAACATATTAAAATGTTTAAATGTCACGCTTTAGTTTTCATTTTATTTCCTACGAAAGCTACGTGCGTGTATTCGCTCAACAACAATTTAGGATTTCCTTTATGGCCCTGGAGCAGGGAAATATCGAAAAAAATAAAGCAAACACACAACAGCTGTTCTTTCCACTATGGGGTGATACCAAAATATGAGTCGCCTTAACACAGAACTAGTTAATGCCTAATACAGAGTAGGTCACACTAAGTCTAGCATTTCCTCCGTCGTTTTGTTTTTTAATTAATTTAAACACCTGATTTAAGACCTTTTTCTGTTGTGGTCAACATGTTGTGTGTCTCCTCCTTTTTTGTAACATTTCACCCGAAGTCCACACTCTAAATGACCAGTTGATGTCTATCTTTTAACTCTCCCAAAAATCATGTCGTTGTTGTTATGTTTATGATTATGGTCATGCTCACATCCCATGTTCATGTATTTAGACCATAATTTGTATTATTATTTGTGTTTGATTTCTTGTGTAGGTCTTAATGTCAAACCGGTGGAGGAGGTCATTTTGCCCTGGATTAATTTCCTATTAGATATGTAACATAGATGTTTTTCCCCCTCTAAGCTATGTTATGTGACAAATTTTCATTATGACTTTTTTGTTGTTATGATTGACAAACAGTGGAATTTTCTTCAGGTTGAGCCGGTGTGTATGTGTGAGGTAGTTTTTTGGGGCCTAATTCAATTGGTTAACATATTTCCACCTTTGCCTTAAATAAAGTCAAAACCAGACTTGAAAAAATTTTTTTCGTCTTCGAAATGATTTTCTGTCACGTGTATCCGTAAACTATTTAATATTCTGTTCGTCGTCTTACAACAAATTAAAGACAAAATTCTTAAAGTCTAAGAAAAAAACAAAAACAAACAAACAACAGAACAACAAGTATTAAAGTTGTAACAACACGACGGATTACAACAAAAACCAACACATGTTTTAAGGGCATAGTAGTGTAATCACCTAGATTTCTTTTTGGATGGTATTTAGGCTTGTAATGATTGAAATGCAGGAACATGTTTGGGGGCTTTTTAGGAAATAAATAAATAAAAATATTAGTTTTTATTGATATTGACCAATTAATAATTGAACTAATTTCGTGATAATAAGTGAAATGGTTTTTAAGGGGGAATAATAAGAGAAAGTGTTCTGGAAAACGAGGTAGGGTTATTTTTTTAGTTTTCTATGAAAAAAATGAATTAACATATGAACATATGAAGTTTTTAGTTGAAATAAAATTTGAAAGAAATATTTTTTCTATTGAACAGCAGAAACCATTTTTTTAATTTATAAAGCAGCAACAGAGGCTAGATTATTGACAAACATATTTTTCCAAGAACCAACACTTCACAGATTAAAAAATATTTTTTTAATAGAACAAAAGAATCCCCGAAAAAAATATTCTTTAAAATATCCACGCCTTATAGAATCCCTGAAAAAATATTCTTTAAAAAATCCACGCCTTATAGAATCCCAGAAAAAAATATTCTTTAAAAAATCCACGCCTTAAAGAATACCTGAAAAAATATTCTTTAAAAAATCCACGCCTTATAGAATCCCTGAAAAAAATATTCTTTAAAAAATCCACGCCTTATAGAATCCCTGAAAAAATATTCTTTAAAAAATCCACGCCTTATAGAATCCCTGAAAAAAATATTCTTTAAAAAATCCACGCCTTATAGAATCCCTGAAAAAATATTCTTTAAAAAATCCACGCCTTATTTAGGTCCTTAAAAATATTCTTTAAACAATCCACGCCTTATTGAAGCTCTGAAAAAAAAATTAAAAAATTTTAGAGGCCCTGAAAAAAATATTCTAGGTCCCTAAAAACATTTTTTAAAACCTCCACGCTTTAATAAGGTCTTTCAAAAATATTCTTTAAAAAATCTACGGCTTATAGAAGCCCTGAAAAAGCAAGCCTTTCCATACCACATTAATATATTCCTATTTTTTCTAGCAAAAATAATTTTCTCATTTTCTATTAAATACTCAGAACTTAAGCCATACACATATATCACATGATATCCTTGAAATCTCCATCCCACCTTTTTATTTAATCTTTAGATTACATTCGATGCCGTTTTTGTAAGAAACAGACTTAAGACATTTGGTTTTTGTCGTTGTGGTGATGTCGATGATGCTGCTATTTGTGGCGGTACGGGCATCCTTACCACATCTTATTAACACCCATTTAATCCTTATTTGTATTTACCTTACGCTTGATTTGTTCATATTTCTTTTCCCCCAACCCGATAACCTTTTATACAACTGACTGGCAAATACGCCTACATTCTTTTAATGAATTCACCAATACTGTATAGACAAACCACCAATACGTAAACAGAGAGCTCTAAGGCTAAATATAAAGAAAATTTCTTAAATAACAATCGGCTGATGATGCGTACATACAGACATTGGAAACGTACACATCCTCTTAAGGCATTACAATAATATTTTTGTATTTGGTTGCATAGATATATTATGTTGAGAAGGAAGACTTTTGTGGAAGATATACTCAAGTCCTGTGGCATGGAGTCTTCATTTGATACTTCATTCCCTTCGTTCAATGGTAAATTTGCCAATAACATTGACATAACGTTTAGAGCTATTGATAATGATAGACAGACAGATGGAGGGAAGGACTGGCAGACGGGGAGGCAGCCTGTCAGAATTGTGGTTGTCTTCATCAGCAGCAGCATTATTATCATGATGAGGATGATCGTCAATATTTGTAAAGTAGCAGGCGGAAATCTATAACAAACAAAAATCTGCAATATTCAATAATAAACAAAAATTAGTAACTGAGCCCTTTTGCGGCCTGGGGCCAAAAGGGGGGATATAAATCAGGGGAGACAGGAGAAACTAAATAATAAAGGCTATGCTATTCATGAGGTAACAAATATAAATTAATTTTGCAGACAGAAAAGAAAAGGACGAACACAATAGGGATAAAGAGGGATTTTATTTTAATGAATATTTTTGTTGCATACTTTAAGGCGTAATAAGATTGGTAGCTTTTAGGAGGTAAATTAAAAATATTTTTTTAAAAAATCCACGCCCTTCATTGAACCCTGAAAAACAATATTTTCAAAAAAATCACCTAAAAAAATACCCTATTTACTTGAAATCGGGGCGAATATATATATATATATATATATATATTTAAGCTCTATCCAAATATTAAGCGATTTCAAACAAACATGTCACAGGTTAGGTTATAGTAATTTCAGAACGTTTTGTTCCTATCAGCCTATTGGTTCCTTGGTGCGTCAATTACTTAAAATCAATCTATAATAAAAGGGAGCTATATCTAAATCTGGACCGATTTTCTCGAAACTTGGCAGCCATCACTTCAATACGTTATGCCAAATTTGGTGCAAATCGAAAGATATATAGGGGCGATTACTTGAAATCGGACGAAAATATATATGTGAGCTATATCTAAATCTGGACCGATTTTTTCGAAACTTGGCAGACATCATTCTAGGCTAAATTAAGTACGTTATGCCAAATTTCGTGAAAATCGAAATATATATAGGTACGTTGGGCACCATTTACATGAAATCGGGCGAAACTATATATGGGAGCTATATCTAAATCTGGACCGATTTTCTCGAAACTTGGCAGACATCATTCTGGGCTCAATTAAGTACGTTATGCCAAATTTCGTGCAAATCGAAAGATATATAGGAACTTTGGTGCACCAAGTTACATGAAATCGGACGAAACTGTATACGTGAGCTATATCAAAATGTGGGCCGATTTTCACGAAACTTGGTAGATATAATTATAGACCTAAATGATTAGGCTGTACCAAATTTCGTGCAAATCGAAAGATATATAGGGACCGTTTGCATTAAATCGGTTAAATATATATATGGAGCTATATCTAAATCTGAACCGATTTTTCCCAATTTCAATAGGGTTCGTCCTTGGGCCGAATAAGTGACCTATGCCAAATTTCATCCAATTCGAATCATAAATGCGACCTGTACTTTGTTTACAATTTAACATGTACAGACAGACAGACGGGCAGACGGACGGACATGCATAAATCGACTTAGAAAGTGATTCTATGCATTTTCTCAAAAGGAACCATGTGTCTATCTCTTTTCCTTTTGCCTGTTACAAGCATATGCACAAAGACATAATACCCTGTACCACAGTGTGGTGAAGGGTATAAAAATTCACGCTTTTTTTAAGGTCCTTAACAAATATTTTTACAAAATACACGCCTTTTTTAGATCCTTTAAAACATATCCACGCTTATATAGATAAAAAAATAAAAAAAAATTATAAAAAATATTTTATAAAAATCTACACCTAGTTTTAGTTTTGGAAAAAATATTTTTAACTAACACCAAGTGTTAGTTTCAGTATTGGGTCCCATCACCTAGCAACGTCCTTTCAGGATTCCAATCTCTTTTTTTATTGGTCTTCCTTTTCACACACGGCAATAGCAACAACAACAACAGTAGCAGAAGAAGTGGAAGTAGGAGTAGAAGCAAAAGTAGCAACAGCATTCAAAGTTAATGGAGGGACAAATGTCAGAAGACAACAACAACGAGAAGAAATTGAAAACAAAAATCATAGAAAAAAATATGAAAAAGAAGTCAACAAAATGAAAACATTGATTCACTTTCAATAATAATCACCATCATGTTTGGTAACAGGAATATTGACTTTTGTAGACATTTCCGATTCGATTGTGGTAGTGGGAGGGTGTAAATAACGTCTGTGTGTGTTTAGGGAGAAAGTATAAATAGCAATAAGCTTTAATAATGATGGTAAATAGACAAAAGTAGTTTTGGCTGTGGGAGTCAGCGACATATTGAAACAGAGTTTGGGCGATGGGTGTGGTATTGAATTGTGAAATAGTATTTAATCCTACAGAGGCGTGGATTCTCAAAAATATATATTTTTTAGATATCCCATAAAGGAGTTGATTGAAAAAAAAAAATATATATATTTTTAAGCATTCCACAGAGGCTTTAACTTTAACCTAGTAAAGAAAGTAGTAAAGTCGGACTGGACCGACTATATGACACCCTTCAGCACTTTGTGTATATTCTACATATGTATCCTAACAGACGTCGCCTTTCGTCGAAGGAACATTGACATGAAATTTATCAAAGTTAAATATATGATCTTTATGTATGTATACATAATAGCAATATCATAAAAACATGCCATTCTGCAACCTATTCTAAATTTTGTAAATAGATTTAAAGCAAACTTTATACTCACTATTTGGTATGCTTTAATTTTTAAAATTTAATATCAATGATTGATTATTTGGCGTACAATAAACAAGAATAGATCGAAATTATATATTGAAGCTATGCTATATCTATATCTGAACAGCCATCAAGGTTCAGATTTAGATATTAGCTTCACAAAGTTGTGCAAATCGGCCTAGCTATGGGTTATTAGTTCACCATTTACTTAAAATCGGACGAAAGTATATATAGCAGATATATGTAAATCTGAACCGAATTTAAGAAAACTTGACACACGAAATTATTATAGTAACTTCAATAGATTGTACTGAATTTTCACGAAACTTAGCACACATTATTATCGATTTAATTCAGTACGCTATACCAAAATTCTTGCAAATCGAAATATATATATGGACTTTGGTGCACCATTTACCTTAAATCGGAAGAAAATATATATGGGAGCTATACCTAAATCTGGCACGATTTTCTCGGAACTTGACACACGCCTTCCTAGACTCAATTCAGTATTCTATGCAAAATTTCGTGCAAATCGAAAGACATTTATGGGCTTTGGTGCACCATCTACATAAAATCGGACGAGCTAAATCTATATCTCAACCGATTTTCACGAAACTTCGTATACATCATTGTGTACATAATTCACTACCCTATGCCAAATTTCGTGACAATCGAAAGATATATAGGGACTTTGGTGCACCATTTATATAAAATCGGTCGAAATTATATATCGGAGCTATATCTAAATCTGAACGGATTTTCAGGAAACTTAGCACATATCATATTCGACCTAAGTTAGTACCCTATGCCAAATTTCGTGCAAATCGAAAGATGTATAGGTAATTTGGTGCACCATTTATATAAAATCGGTCGAAATTATATATGGGAGCTATATCTAAATTTGAACGGATTTTCAGGAAACTTAGCACATATCATATTCGACCTAAGTTAGTACCCTATGCCAAATTTCGTGCAAATCGAAAGATGTATAGGTAATTTGGTGCACCATTTATATAAAATCGGTCGAAATTATATATGGGAGCTATATCTAAATCTGAACGGATTTTCAGGAAACTTAGCACATATCATATTCGACCTAATTTAGTACCCTATGACAAATTTCGTGCAAAACGATAGATGTATAGGTACTTTGGTGCACCATTTACCTTAAATCGGACGAAAATATATACGGGAGCTATATCTAAATCTGAACCGATTTTCATGAAATTTAACACACATCATTCTGGACCTAATTCAGTACGCTGTGGCAAATTTCGTGCAAATCGAAAGATATATAGGGTCATTGATGGACCATTTACATAAAATCGGAGGAAAATATATATGGGAGCTATATCTAAATCTCAACCGATTTTCACGAAACTTGGCACACATTATTGTAGACTCATTTCAGTATCCTATGCCAAATTTCGTGCAAATCGAATGATATATACGGACCATTTACATAAAATCGGACAAAACTATGTATGGGAGCTATATCTAAATCTGATCCGATTTTGACGAAACTTAGCACACATCATTCTGGACCTAATTTAGTACTCTATGCCAAATTTCGTCTAAATCGAAATGTATATAGAGACTTTAGTGCCCCATTTACCTTAAATCGGACGATAATATATACGGAAGCTATATCTTAATCTGGGCCGTTTTTAACAAAACTTCGCTGACATCAGTCTGGACCCAATTCAGTACTCTGTGCAAAATTTTGTCCCAATCGGACAAACATTAAGAGTTTGGTGCATCATTCACATAAAATCGGATGAAACTGTATATGGGAGCTTTACCTAAATCTGAACCGATTTTACCAAAACTTCGCAGACATCGGTCTGGACCTAATTCAGTACTCTGTGCAAAATTTCGTCCCAATCGGACAAATATATGGAGTTTGATGTATCATTCACATAAAATCGGACGAAACCATACATAAGAGCTATATCTAAATTTGAACCGATTTTCTTCAATTTCAATAGGGTTCGTCCTTGGGCCAAATAAGTGAACTCTGCCATATTTCATCCAAATCGGATCATAAATGCGACCTGTACTTTGTTCACAAAAATACATGGACGGGCGGACAGACAGACGGACGGACGGACATGCGTTAATCGACTTAGAAAGTGATTCTATGCATATTCTCCAATGGAACAATGGGTCTATCTCGATTACATTTGCCTGTTACAAACATATGCACAAAGACATAATATGCTCTACCACAGTGTGGCGAAAGGGTATAATAATCACCCTAAAAGTATGCAATAGAATTTATCGTAAATATTACTACCTTATTTGAGACAAATTAAAAAAATGTCCCTTGCTTTCCAAAGGTACAAATATACTCCCTCCTTTTCAGTAAAAATTAACTCAACTCTATACCCATTCCTATCCCCTCCCTTCTATATACACCGTCAAAAATTGTATTTAGAAAAATTTCAAATTAATTTGTGCATCATTAAAAAGATAATTTCAAAATTTCTAAAATTTGTTTCTTCTTTTCGTTACAGGTTTACACTTGTCAAGCCAGTAATGGCCATGTGGTGGCGGCTCTTACCAAGAAATTTGTACTCGACATGAATTGTAAGTATCATTTCATATTTTCTTTGTAATATACGATATTTTTTTGGAAGATGAAAAGAAAAACGGAACGGAAGAAACCAAAAAAATACTCTTTTCATTTCAATGTTGCGAGTTTTCTTTTAATTTTCCTCTTACAAGGGATTAATGGATGGTTGACAGAAAAAAAACAAAACTAAAAAAAATCACTCACAGAAAAGCAAACGAATGAACGAGCATAGCTTAACCTCGAGTCAAGCAAAAATTAAGTTCGGTGTGTTCACAACCTTTGATACAAGTACACAATACAAGGTTTCTTCTTCTTCTTCTTCATTTTGTTAATGTATTTGTCGTTTCTTCCGCGACTTCATGCTGATATCCTGGCCTTCGTGTTCATTCTCAGGCTTTTATTGTGATTGTTGTTCGTTTTTCTGTTATTTTACAAAGTCATACTCATAAATATTGACTTTGCCAGCCACCCTTGCTGCTGTGTTATGATGTGCGTCTGTGTGTGTGTGTGCGAGTGTATTTGTGTGCGTTCTGGCCATTAATGTCATGTTTCATAACTTGAAAAACGGAAAACACATATTTAAATTTCATTATGCAAATAGCTTGATATGCCTTGTCGCGAAGGTTGCTGCTGCTTTTGTCTGTCGTTTGGGCCCCGCCCTGTCAGCTATTTTTCACTTAGCGGTCGCTTATTATTTGACCTATTTTTGTTGTTGTTGCTGTTTTTTCGTAAATTGTTCATCGAAGCCAAATAATGGGCAGGCTTTTCAAGCTTCAATGGCAGCTAAAGTGGGCGTATTATCCTTTTAGGGGATTTTCAAAATATGCAAATTTTTATTTGAATTTTTTTAGAATAATTATTAAATCAAGGCGGATAAATTGATTTTTAATTTTATGGAGGTTATAAAAAAATTGGAATTTGGGTGTAATAAAAGGGGTGATAATTTCATGGAAGTTGTTCAAAAAATTGGGTTTCAAAAAATACAGCCTTTGGATTCAAAGAAAAGTTCTATGAGAGCTGCCTTTGGGTCTACAAGCCAATGTATAATGGCTTTTTAAAATTATATTATGTTGAGCCTGGAAGTATGCAAGATCGAATATGGGTTATATCGGTCTGCGTTTACATATAATTCCCATATAGCGGAACCTCAATTTCGGGATACCTTAAGGTTTTGGCTGCAATTTGGTTTCTGACTAAATTAAAAAATGAAGTTATTAATGGTGGTATAATTTTAGGTTTAGTTCCCATACATAGGGACCCGAACTTTCGATTTTCAATGAGCCAACATTTCTCAAAGCAAAAAAAATATGAGTAGCATCTTTTTCCAATACAATTTTTTAAATTTTGGTCCATGTTTCAGGGTAGATCCCATGTAAGAGTATTTCCGATTTTTCCAGTACATTAAGAATTTTTAACACGTTTTTTTTTCTCTCTCTAAGTAGCTATAATTTGATATTCTGGATTTTGAAAGGATAGGAAATCTATCTATCAAAAATTATCAGTATCGGTCCACTTTATGCTTTAGTCCGCATACTACGATACCTCTGATTCTCAATAATTTGAGGATTTTTGGACAAGTTTTTCAATCGAATTTTCTGCAATTATGTATTTTTGGTTCTCATAAGGTAGAAAATCTTACTACCAAAAATTATTAAAATTGGCCCAAGTTTCATGGTAGAACCCATAGAAGGGTATCTTCCGATTTTCAGTATTTTAAGGATCTTGGCCACATTTTTCACTCGATTTCGTTAAAATTTTATATTTTGAGTACTCAGAAGGTTCAAAATCTTCCCACCAATAATTATAAATATCGACCCTCTTTTAGGTATAGCTCCCATATAATCGAACCCCCTGATTTTCGATATTTTGAAGATTTTAGATAGGGTTTTTTCTTGCCAAATTGTCTGTAATTTAATATTATTAGTTCCCATGAGGTAGAAAATCGGCCTAACATTGCAACTCCGATCATGTAGCTCATCTCGAAAGAGAAATTAATAAAAAAAACATTTACATTCCCAATATGCCTGATGAGCCGCTTAACCAACGGCGAAACGCGTCGCATAGTGGTGGGAATGTAGTATCTCTCTGGCTTTCCTTTTCATTGCAACTCCGATCATGTAGCTCATCTCGAAAGAGAAATTAATAAAAAAAAACATTTACATGAATGATCTTCGCCCTAAAAAGGCATAAAACAAAAACTCTAAAAATTAACAATATTGGTCTAAGTTTCAACGTAGACCCCATATATTGGTACCTGCCGATTTTCCGTATTTTGTGGATTTCAGACACGTTTTCCAATCGAACATTTTGCAATTATGTATTTTTGGTTTTCAATGGGTGGTAAATCTTCCTACCAAAATGTATCAATATTGGCACAATTATCAATGTACAACCCATAGAAATGTACCCTCCGATTTTCGGTATTTTGAGGATCTTGGCCACATTTTTCTTTCGAATTGGCTCTAATTTGAAATTTTGAGTACTCAGAAGGTTGAAAATCTTCCTACCAAAAATTATTAACATCGGTTCACTTTTAAGTATAACTCCCATATAAGTGCCGCCTCCCGATGTTCGATATTTTGAGGATTTTGGACATGTCTTTACACCGAATTTGGCTCCAATTTGATATTTGGGGTTCTCATTGGGTATCAAATCTTTCTGCTAAAAATGATCAATATCGTTCCAGTTTTTGGTATAGTCCCCATACAAGGGTACCCTTCCGATTATGGGATTTTAAGGATTTTAGACACGATTTTCAATCGAATTGGCTTTAATTTTATATCTAAGGTTCTCGTAAGGCGTCAAACCTTCCATCCAAAAATTGAAAGTATCGGTCCACGTGTTTGGTATAGGTCCCTTATAATGGTAGCCTTCGATTTTCGTTATTTTAAGGGTTTCAGGCAATGTGTTTTAAATCGACATGGCTCTAATTTACTATTTTGTGTTCTCAAAAATTATAAATATCCTACCAAAAATTATATATAGTGTTCGATCTTTGGGTATAGCCGCCATATAAAGCTCCAGCACCTGTTTTGGGATTTTAAGGGTCTATCTGTGGTATTTTGTTTTCTCCTCTCAGTAATTTGCTATGTCAAAACCACAACTCAAAAGTTCCAATCGAATTTATTTATTTTAATGGTGAAGGGCATTTTCACATTAAGAAAATCGAGCCTAAAATTATACAATATATTTTGATTTTATTTTTTATATTACTTTTTTGTCAAAAATTGTCTTTCATGGACATTTTATTAATATTGTATGCCGTAAATTTCAGAAATATTTCAATTAGATTTTTCCATAGTGGTGCCCAGAAGTATGCACCATTTTTGCAATAAAGGTTATAGAAACACAAATTAGCCATAAGTAGGCACCTAAAAGTATGCAATATATTTTTATGTTTTGGTTAAATACTAACATAATTTTGCATACAATTTTCCACATTTTTACATTTAAAATTATTTGCAATTAATTAAATGTATGTGTATTTAATTTCAATAAATATTTATTTTTCGTTTTTTAACAGTCAGCATCTAAAAGTATGCAACACATTTTTTTAAAGAAGTATCCTGCAATTATTCTTCACATTTTGTATCAACATTAAACATTTGTTTCCATTCAAATTCAGTTTTCCCAGGAATTTATTTCAATTATTTTCATTCATTTTTTCTTTCTCCCCACCCCCACTATTTACATTCTTGCCCAAGTACCTGTCACTCTTAATGGTCATATTGTGTGTGTGTGTTATTTTTTCCTAGAATTAATTTCAAAATGAATTCTGTTGTATTTTTTTTAATTTTAATTTTTCATTTCATTAAGCTTTCCACTTAGCTGGCATTTAGGTACATTTATTTTGTGTTGTATTATTTTTTCTCATTAATTCTTGCTAGCCACCGAGTAATATTGCTTACACCGGGCCCTTCTATCTGTTGTTCTTGTTCTTTTTTTTTTTTTTTTTTTTGCCTCCCAGCTGGTCATCAAAATAATTAGCTGTTCATCATATGTCATGAAAAGCCAACTGGCAGTTAATGAGTTGTTCAAGAAATCTTGTTAACAGCCATTCACAACAAGTGGCGCCCAACAAACAAATCCATGGAATACTAGAGATTCTGGCTTATTTCACTTTTCAACACTCACCATGACGGTTTATTGTGAATCGAGCACCAGTCGTAGAAAAAAGAAATGTACTTTTTGCAATTATTTTTATGATGATGATTTTTTTTCTCGGTTCGTCCATCTCTTGACCTTTAGGAAAATCTGTGATAAAATATTTTTTTCTGTTCGTTTTTTGTATCCATCAGCATTGCTTGCTGGAGGTGACATTCAAGTAGAAATTCTCATAATTATTTTTGTCTGTTTATGAAGCTCATTTTGTTGGCATCTTAAAAATGTTTTCAATTTTTTGTTGCTTTTAATTGCAATCAAAATGTAAAGAGGCTTCCAATGAAGGGGCCATGCCGGGTAATTAAAAATGAATGTCAAGAAATTGAAGTATCAATTTTGTAGGGAGAAAACATTAAATTTAAATTGTTATTGTGGAATGAAATTAAAAAAATATATTGCATACTTTTAGGAGCGGACTTTAAAATGATCTACAAAAAATTTAAATTAAAATAATGTACTATTTAACAATTAATGTCGAAAAATTTGAGTATCAATTTTGGAGAAAATATTAAATTTAAAGTGTTCTTGTGGGATGATATTTAAACAAAATTGTTGCATACTTATAGGAGTGGTTTTAAAATGATCTGAAAAAAATTGAAAAAATTAATTTCAAATTTGCCAGAAGAATTTTCTGTGGCCTTATATAGGTTAATAATTTGTTAAGTCCTAAAAAGTATTTAAAAAAATATTTTTAATATAAACCCTAAAAATATACTTAAAAAATATATATTTATTTATTATATATTATAATATTTGCTAAGCGTTTTATGTAGATTGAAAGAGAATTTAAAACGAAAAAAACAAAAAATGCTTCAAAAAATATTTGCTTTATTTAAATATATTTATAATATATATTCTATATATATTTATAAACAATGTTGCACAATATAACATGCGTAAATGCGATTGTAAACTCCTAAACCTATATTTCACAAAATTAATACCTAAAAGTATGCTTTATAAAATACATTCTATTTTTCTGGGGTTGTAACATTTTTCTCAAAATTTCTGTGAGAAATGATCCCAAGTTTTCTTCTTGTCACATTCATTTTATGACAAACAAAATTAAATTATTTTTTTCCGCTGTCCTCTGTGTAATTTATGTGGGATATACGAGAAGTTGGGCATCCCATTTCAGGACACTAGATCAATCACATAATTGAGTATGTCCTGTTTGTTGATATTACACACAGACAATGCACACAGTAAGTGGTTGCTAAAACATGGTTTTCATTAACACCCCCTTAAATGAAAGGACAAAAAAATCAAACAAATATCCTGGGGGAAGAATTTTGTCAGAACACCACCCACCCCTCTTTGCAGTTGTATGCAATTTGAAACCACAACACTTAGTCGATGTCAAGATAACCACCACTGATGATGGGGTGCATGCAATCATAAATTTTGCACACTCACCATATAATAAACTTATCAACGTTATGATGTCCTCTCGGCAATTAACAATAACAACAGTCATCCTACCATCAAAAGAAATCAAATGATTATTACAACAATGGAAAATGACATAATTGTTGTTGTGCCACTGAACATTTGTTTTTTCAATTTCGTTGATCAAAAGATGTGGTGATGAAACAAAGACCATTGTTCCTTGCTAACCTGTGCTGCTCTGCCCGAAGATGAAGGGAGTAAATATCCGGTTGAAGAATTTGAGAGACAAAAAAAAAACAGACCAAAAACCATAAAAATGGGTTAATTGCAAGGGCACGTGTTTCCGCCAATGACGACGATGCGGACGATGACAACCATCTCACCCTGAGTAATTGCAAAAACGTGCTTTGATTATTCAAGCGTATAAAAACAGAGGCTATTTCCTGTTTAACATGATGGGAATGGAAGTGGGACGTGTTTCAACCAGGAGAAGAAGGTCCAGGGAAACAAATGTAAACAAAAAATATTAATTAAACGGCCTTTGTCATAAAAATTCTACAAAACGAAGAATTATTTCTACAACGAAGAATTACTTCTAAACAGCAGGTAGAAAAATTATTCACTTTTTAAACACCTTCCCAAAAGAAATGTCCTGATGGATCCAATTGAGAAAAATGTATATATTTGCTTTTTATTGCTTCGCAAATTCCTTTCGTAAAACTTGACAAATCTTTTGGCTGACTTTATTATTGCTTAATTATAAAGGATTTTTGTCAAATGTTTGACCATCTCCTCCATGGTGATAAGTCTTTGCCATGTCCTTCCTTTTTATTATTATTATCCCTTATTTTTGTTATTGTTGTTGTATAATTTTAAAATTGTCTCCATTTCCATGTTGGATTACCAATTGTTGTCTTCTCTTTCAACTGCTTCATAAATCATAAAACAAGTATTTTATGGGATTTGTTTGAGAGTCAACAAAAAAGTATTAATTGGATTTTTTGGATAAACATTCCATTTTTATTTTCATCATTATATGAAATAAAAAAAAAATGCAAATTAGTAATGTAATTGGATCAGGAAGGACATAAATTGAAGATATTAAAATGTTACATCCCAGAAGTAGGCAATAAAATTTGTAAATTTTGTTGGGTGTTGTAAGGAAATTGAAGGACTATTGGTAAATGTTCCAAAAACAGTTATAAGGTAGGATACTAATATGAGTTCTAATACAAAAAAAAAAAAATATTAAAAAGTTTTTTGTATGTTTAAAGGTCATACAAATATGCTTTAACAAACAAATGCACGCTCTTCAATGGAACATATAAATATTTCCCAGCAGAATCGAATAGTAAGCCTTTAAAAATATTTTTCAAAAATCCACTCCGAACTTTAGGTTTTCAAAAAATATGTTTTTTTTTTAAATCCAAGCCTAATTGTAAGCCTTCAAAAACTGTTTTTAAAAAATTAACGTTTAATGATCTTTTTAAAACAAGCAAAAAAAAAAAAAAAAATTAAAAACCAGTAAGGAAAGTAGTAAAGTCGGACGGGGCCGACTATATGATACCCTTCACCACTATGGGTATATTAAACAGGACTATTAACATGTAATTGGATGAAAAAAAGTAATATTTATCTAAATGTGAATCTACCTAGATCTATCCATAAAGTATGTTAATCGACTTCAAACAAATATAAATAAGTCCGTTGGGCTATGTCTGTACTTCTCAATTATGTATGCTCAATTTTGTGCGTTGTGCACAATTTGATGTCAATCTGACTAACATGAGGAGTCTGATGCCCAATTTACTTGAAATCGGTCGAAAATATATATGGAAGCTCTATCCAAATATTAAGCGATTTCAAACAAACTTGTCACAGGTTAGGTTATACTAATTTCAGAACGTTTTGTTTCTATTGGTTCCTTAGTACGTCAATTACTTAAAATCAATCTATAATAAAAGGGAGCTATATCTAAATCTGGACCGATTTTCACGAAACTTGGCAGACATCATTCTAGGCTCAATTCAGTACGTTATGACAAATTTCGTGCAAATCGAAAGTTATGTAGGGACTTTGGGGCACCATTTACATGAAATCGTACGAAACTATATGTGGGAGCTATATCTAAATCTGGGCCGATTTTCTCGAAACTTGGTAGACATCATTCTAGGCTCAATTCAGTGCGTTATGCCAAATTTCGTGCAAATCGAAAGTTATATAGGGACTTTGAGGCACCATTTACATGAAATCGGACGAAACTATATATGGGAGCTATATCTAAATCTGGACCGATTTTCTCCAAACTTGGCAGACATCACTCTAGGCTTAATTCAGTACGTTATGCCAAATTTCGTGCAAATCAAAAGATATATAGGGACTTTGGGGCACCATTTACATGAAATCGTACGAAACTATATATGGGAGCTATATCTAAATCTGGACCGATTTTCTCGAAACTTGGTAGACATCATTCCAGGCTCAATTCAGTACGTTATGCCAAATTTCGTGCAAATCGAAAGTTATATAGGGACTTTGAGGCACCATTTACATGAAATCGGACGAAACTATATATGGGAGCTATATCTAAATTTGGACCGATTTTCTCCAAACTTGGCAGACATCACTCTAGGCTTAATTCAGTACGTTATGCCAAATTTCGTGCAAATCGAAAGTTATATAGGGACTTTGAGGCACCATTTACATGAAATCGGACGAAACTATATATGGGAGCTATATCTAAATTTGGACCGATTTTCTCCAAACTTGGCAGACATCACTCTAGGCTTGATTCAGTACGTTATGCCAAATTTCGTGCAAATCAAAAGATATATACGGACTTTGGGGCACCATTTACATGAAATCGTACGAAACTATATATGGGAGCTAAATCTAAATCTGGACCGATTTTCTCCAAACTTGTTAGACATCATTCTAAGCTCAATTCAGTACGTTATGCCAAATTTCGCGCAAATCGAAAGATATATAGGGACTTTGGGGCACCTTTTACATGAAATCGGACGAAACTATATATGGGAGCTATATCTAAATCTGGACCGATTTTCTCCAAACTTGGCAGACATCACTCTAGGCTTAATTCAGTACGTTATACCAAATTTCGTGCAAATCAAAAGATATATAGGAACTTTGGGGCACCATATACATGAAATCGGACGAAACTATATATGGGAGCTATATCTAAATCTGGACCGATTTTCACGAAACTTGGCAGACATCATTCTAGACCTAAATGATTAAGCTGTACCAAATTTCGTGCAAATCGAAAGATATATAGGGGCCGTTTACATTAAATCGGTTAAATATATATATGGGAGCTATATCTAAATCTGAACCGATTTTTCCCAATTTCAATAGGGTTCGTCCTTGGGCCGAATAAGTGACCTATGCCAAATTTCATTCAATTCGGATCATAAATGCGACCTGTACTTTGTTTACAATTTAACATGGACAGACAGACAGACAGACGGACAGACGGACGGACGGACATGCATAAATCGACTTAGAAAGTGATTCTATGCATATTCTCAAAAGGAACCATGTGTCTATCTCGTTTCCTTTTGCCTGTTACAAACATATGCACAAAGACATAATACCCTGTACCACAGTGTGGTGAAGGGTATAAAAACTAAAAACAGTAACGAAAGTTCAAAAGTCGGACGGGGCTGACCATATGATAACCTTCACCATTTCAGATACAAGAGATGCTAATATATACAATATCCTGTAGATAGAACAGACGTATACTTTTTAGAGAACCATTGAAATGGAATGGGCGAAACTAAATGTGTGATCTACGTAGATATTTGAACCAAGTAAAAAACTCAATGCACATACCATTTTGAAATCTATGAAAAATTATATGTAAATCGGATTCTTTTGTGTACCATTTGTATGAAATCGAGCAAAATAATGTATGTGGAACTATATGTAAATCTGGACCTAATTGAACAACCGTGGCATATACCATTTGCAATGCTGCAGAACAGTATGCTGTTCACAATTTTATCTCGTGTATATGGAACAGACGTAGGCTCCTCGGTGCACCATTTACGATAAATCGGAAGAAACTATATATGGGAGCTGTGCAAAATTTTGTATCAATCAAAAAAATTATGAAAAGTTTGGTGCACCATTTACCAACAAATCGGACGAAAATATATTTGAGAGCTGTATATAAATCTGAGCCGATTTCAACAAAACTTCATATATACCAAACAGGACATAATTCAGTACGCTGTGCAAAATTTTGCTCCAATCGGAAAAATATTGGGAGTTTGGTGCACAACTTACATATAATCGGATAAACTTTATATGGAGAAATATATCTAAAACTGAATCGATTTCATCAAAATTTCACGTACATCAAACTGGGCCTACGAGTTTGGTGCACAATTTCTGAACCGATTTCCACAAAACTTCGCATACATCAGAGTACGCTGTACAAAATTTTTTTCAATCGGAAAAATATTGGAAGTTTGGTGCATCATTTACCTAAAATCGGACGAAACTATATATGGGAGCTATATCTAAATCTGAACAGATTTTCTTTAATTTCAATAGGTTTTGTCCTTGGGCCAAACAAATGGGCTGTGCCAAATTTCATCCAAATCGGATCATAAATACGACCTGTACTTTTCTTACAAAAATACATGGACCGACGGACAGACGGACATGCATAAATCGACTCAGAAAGTGATTCTATGCATATTCTCAAAAGGAACCATGGGTCTATCTCGATTCCTTTTGCTTGTTACAAACATCTGTACCACAGTGTGGTGAAGGGTATAAAAACCCACGCATGTAGGCGAAAAGATTGCTTTTAAAACCACACCTTATTGTGGACCTCCAAAAAAATTTACGCCTAAAATATCTGTTAAAAAATCCACGCCTAGTTGGAGACTTTCAACAATTATTTTTAAAACCACACCTTATTATAGGCCTTTAAAAATAATTTTCTTTAAATCCTGGTCCTCAAAGTTATATTATTGTAGGCCTTTAAAATTACATTTTTATATAATCCACGCCTAATTGCAGACCTTCGAAAATATTAAAAAAAAAATTACACCGGATTTTTTTAATCTTAGTAGTGCATTAAGACCTTCGAGAATATTAAACCAAAATTACGCCTAATTGTAGACTTTCGACTATATTTCTTAAATTCCCGCCAGATTGCAGGTGTGTAGGCTTCCAAAAATATTTTTATATCCAGGCTTAAATTTTTTTTAATTAAACGGCCAAGTATAGGCATTCAAAAATATATTTTTTTTAATCCACACCTAATTATATGCCCAAATGTAGGCTATCAGAAACATTTTCTTAAATCAAGGCGAAAAGTTAGTTATTTTATTTTATTTTATTCAATAATACTTATTAAAAATCCACACTTAACTGTAGACTTTCTAAATTAGTTTTAAAAACATATACGCTTTCAAAAATATTTTCCACAAAAATAAATCCACTTAAATGAAGGCAATTAAAAATATTTTTAGAAGATCATCAGATTAATTAAATCATTAAATAAAGCATAGTTTTAGGCGCTAAACATTTATTTTTCGATTTCCATATTACCACTAGTTAAGTTTAATTTCTTTTAAATCACTAACAATTTAATCCCTTTATTAAATCCTTGTTCATCTTGCCAATTTTCCCCCAAAACAGCCAACCAAATCCTAGGATTTTCCACAGCTTTCCATAAAAATCCGATTTTTTATGATTTAAGATATACGCTTAAATTTTTTACCACTTTTGTATTTTCCAACTCATTAAACATAATCCCCATAAGAAAATTATGAATACAGAATACTAAAACTTTTGAAACACTGGCACAAGCGAGAGGTCGGGTGTTAAAGTGTGTTATCCTCTAAACACTAGTAAAGTTTATGGTACTAAACAAGTGTCTGGGACAGGGAAGCAAAGAAAGAATGAGGGAGGAAATGTGAACGGGTTAAATAGGAAGGGGTTGTTGTGAATGCCAGTAGGAGTTGTTGGGAGGTGGAAAATAATAAACACCCGAAGCAGTTAAAAATTGTACTCATTCAAAATCTGTAACATTAAAAATTTAATCTACTTTTAGGCGCTACACAATTAATCACATCGATTCATCAATGCAAAGGTTGGCTTTAGGTAGTTCCTTCAACATCGAAAGTCCACTTAAATCGCATTTAAAGCTAAATAGTAAAATGTTTCTCCCCATCAACACAGAAAATTTAATTATTTCCCTCTTATGGCTATAAAAATGAAAAAAAAAAATACTTTAAAAGTTGTTGCTTTTCTATTACTTTTCACCCCTCCTCTTCCCAAGACTGATTTCATTTATAGGTTAATTTCTAGACTTTTGAACACTTCATCATAAATTCTAGCCTTAGCATTAAAGAATTACAGTTGTAAGCTGATGTGGAGGGTGAAAAAAAGGAGAGAGAGAGAGAGAGAGAGGGGGGGGGGAGAGTTGCTCTCTTGCAATTGCAAATCCTTAATAGCTTTTCATTTGCCGGTCTCAGTGTGGTAATAGTTTCATAATACAATATTCCCTTTTGGTTTCGCATATTTTTTGTTTTTTTTTTCGGTTTTTGTTGTTGTTGTATTTTATTATTATTGTGATTGCGTGTCAAAATTTAATTGACTTGAAGTAGACTTTGTTGGGCCGACGTAATAGAAAGGAGTAAGGGTAGGGTGCTTGAATTACATAGCAATTAGCTAAATGAATTGCTAGGTGGGTTAGAAAATTAAGACGCTCATACATACATATAAAAAGAAATATATAAAGTAATATGTTGCATACTTTTGGGGGCTTAATTCTATAACTGTTACCTAAACAAGACCACAACATTCTCCTTCTCCCAAACTGGAGAATATTAATATTGAATTATTAAAATTAAATTATTTGTTATTTTTTTGAGTATTAATAATGGAAATTTTTGTTGCATATTTTTAGGTTTTTAGACTAGAAAAAACAAAAAAATGTTCCATGGCTTTCCTAAAACTTTTAAGTAAAAAAATAGAATCTAAATTGTTGCATACCTTTAGATGCTTAATAATTTAATTGTCTACTACACAAAATGGTGATATTCACGTCCTCTTCTCCCAAACTAGAAAATATTTACGACGAAAGTAGTCAAATTGAGCTGGGATTTAAAAAAAATATACCTAAAAGTATTCTACTGAAAAAAATTATTTCCTCTTAAAGTATGCTTTAGTTTTTATAGTTTCCTTATTCCAGTTACTATTCATTAAAAAAAATATATCTCTATTTTTATACCCTCCACCATAGTATGGAGGGTATATTAATTTTGTCATTCCGTATGTAACTCATCGAAATATTAATTTCCGACCTTATAAAGTATATGTATTCTTGATGAGGATAAAATTCTAAGACGATCTAGACATGTCCGTCCGTCTTATCTCGCTATCTTCTGAAGGGATTGAGATAGGGTGCTGAAATTTTGCATATATTTGTCTTTTGTCTGCAGGCAGGTCAAGTTCGAAGATGGGATATATCGGTCCACGTTAAGGCATAGCTCCCATATAACAGTACCCCCCCATTTTCTATATTCTGGGGTTCTTGAGCGCATTTTTCATCCGAATACGCTGAAATTTGGTACATTGAGTTCTTATTGGGTACTTAATGTCTCCACAAAAAATTTATAAATATTGGTCCACTTTTTCTGGTAGCTCCCATATAACGGTACCTCCTAATTATCAGTATTTTGGGAGTTTGATCGCATTTTTCCACCGAATTGGCTATAATTTAGTATTTTGATTTCTTAATAGGTACCAAATCTCTGCACAAAAAAATTATAAATATAGGTCCATTTTTTCGGATAGCCCCAATATAAGGGTAACCCCAAATTTTCGGTATTTTGAGGTTCTTGAGCGCATTTTTCAACCGAATTCGCTGTAATTTGGAATTTTGGGGTTGTATATGGTAACAAATCTCCCTACCGACAATTATTAATATATTCCCCCTTTTTGGGGTAGTCACCATAGAAAACCATTTTTTATATTAAAATAGTTATCTGATTTTTCCGCGTTTTGGGCTTATCCCCATGTTTTCGCATTCCTCCATAGTCTGCACTTGAAATATGGAATTCTATGACGATTTAGCCATCTGTTTTAATCATTCTACCTTCGGGGGATATTGAGGTAAAAAACTAGAACGGCTAGGTTCGAGAATGACATATAATATATCGGGCCCCAGTTACGCCTATTCCCCATATTGTGAGGCCTACCCATTTTCGGTATTGTGAATATTTAGCATGAAGGAAGGTATTGTGATGCCAAAATTTTTGGTTAGAAATAGAGTTATGTATATAAGTCCTTAATTTTCCATAGAACCTCAAATAATTACAACTCCAACTGTAAGGTATTTCCAACACGATGTAATAGCCTCCAGAAACCTACACATATAAATGTTTTTTTTTCTGCAATGACAATATTCATATTAAATCAGCAGCTTCCATCCCACCGCCCGAAATAAAATCATGTGTACGTCAGTGATGGCCTCATATCGAAAAAATCGGTCCACATTTTGGGGTTTTCCGATTTTGGGACAAATCTCCATTAAAATTTGCTATATATATATATATATATATAGGTATATATATATACGTGTTGGTATGTTCCCACACTTTCATTTCAAGTAACTATCAGTATACCTATGGTGGAGGGTATCCAAAGTTCGGCCCGGCCGAACTTAACACCTTTTTCCCTTGTTAAATTTTCAAACTATCTTTAAATAGGCAAAAAAATATTTTGGCTCTTGTAGAGCCTGGATGTATACTTTATTTTATGATTTATTAACTTTCGTAATAAAAATAAGAACGTTGTTGAATTTCGGTTCTATTGATTTCAGAACAAATTAATTTTTTATTTATTTTCTAATTTTTATTATCTTTTTACGATTTTTATTTAGAAACACATTTTTTTGCTCATTTTCTGTACAAAAATGTCAAAAAAGACTATATTAATAATGTAAAGTAGACACCTAAAAATAAACACCTAAAAGTAGACATCCCGAAACAAACATATTTTTTCCGCATTACTAATTCCCTTTGTTATCTTTCCTTTGCCCTGACATTTGGTTCGGTTGGTTGGTTAGTTGATTTGTCAAAGGTAATTATACATTTAAAGATAACAGAACAAGACGAAAAGAAAAAAAGCAAAATATTCGGTCTATTTTTAGACTTTGTGAAGTCAATTGCAAATAATTTAAATTAATTGGCTTTCGGGGTAGACAAGGAAAAAAATAGGAAAACAAGAAGAGAAGTCAGAGAAGAAAAGTTAAAGAAAGAAAACCAAAGCGCTTAACCGAAAACAAAAGCTGATCAGAGAACAAAAAGTCTGTGAAAAATAAAACCTTCAAAAGAAATATGGCTTTAAAAAAATTAAAAAAAAAATCGAAAACAAAAAGCATTTATCTGCAAAAAAAGACCTTGACATTTACAGGTGTTACCCCAAAACAAAGTTTAAAACAAACATTTTTAATTTTTTTGAAATTGAATATTCTAATTAATTTACAATCGGTTTCTAGCAGACTTCTTCTTCATCTCAAAATGAGTTTATTTGCCTTTTGTATAAATAAAATAAAAAAATAATTTATTCATACCCCATATGGCAAAGAAAAGGCAAATCAAACGACAGTGCTGCAAAAAAACACACATGGCCTACTTTTAGGCATCAACCAAAATATCAAGTCGCCAAAAACTGAAACGTGATTTAGCTTGCATTTATATTCTCTCGGTGACATATATCACAAACGAACGAACGAACAAAAAAATGAAAAACAAACAACAAACAAGAAAACTCCAAAAGAATGAAAACGAAGATTAATGGAATTTTTAAATGCAACGTACTCCAAATAGAGAAAACATGTATATAAAATGTAGCCTACTTTTGGGGTTAGGTTAGAATTAAAGTTTTTTTGGTCGTTTGTATTTGTTGTTTTTTTAGGTATATAATTTTTATTTTATTTATATTATGTTTTATTACGTCTACTTTAAAATAGCATTGCATTAAGTAGATTGAAACTGAAATCCATGAAAATGCTGCATATTTTAAGGAGATTATTAGCTTGAAATTTTTGCAGAAAAAAAGCAAACCTATTTCAAATGAGTAATTTTTGTCAATAAGCGGATTAAATGGGATCGAATATATGCATTAACTAGAGCTAATGGCAAAGAAATAAAAAAATATTTAAATTTAAAAAGGGGTGAATGTTTTTAAGAATATATTTTCTGGCCTGCAAATAGGCGTGGAGTAAAAAAAAACCCTGACCTACATATAGTAGTGAATTTCTTAAAAAATATTTTTCAAGGCCTATAACAAGGAGTCAAATGTTTAAAAATATGTTCCTGGACTACAAATAGCAGTGGATTTAAAATATATATATTTTTCCGTGCCTATAAATAGGCTTGGATTTTTAAAATAATTTTTCCTGGCCTATAAATAGGCTTGGATTTTTTAAAAATATTTTCCTGGCATATAAATAGGCGTGGATTTAAAAAATCCTGATAATAGGCTTGGATTTTCGGGCTACACCTAAATTTAGTTCGATATACATTGTTTGTCGTGGAAATATTTGCCACCTTATGCGAAACCAATATATCAAATTAGAGTGAATTCGGTTGCCAAAGCGTGTTCGAAATCCTCAAAATACCGAAAATCGAGGGATACGCTTAAATGGAGACTATACCTAAATTGCTACTGACATTGGTAATTTTTGGTAGAAAGATTCTCTACCCAATGAGAACCCTAAATATCAGATAAAAGCAAAATCTGTACCAAAAACCAATCTGAAATTCTCCAAATTCGGAAAATCGGAGGTATCATTATATGGGAGCTATACCTAAAAATGGTTCGATATTCCTAATTTTTGGTAGGAATATTTGTCACCCAATGAGAACTTAAAATGTCAAATAACAGTCAATTCGGTTGCAATACCGTACATGAATTCGCCAATACACCACAAAACATCCTGCATGTAGTTGCAATGCATGTGCACAATTTTAAATCTCTAACTGGTACCGATATATGGCGGCTATACCAAAACTTGATTCGATTTGGATAATTTTTGGTAGAAATATTTTGTACCCCATGATGCATGCATGTAGTTGCAATGCATGTGCACAATTTTAAATCTCTAACTGGTACCGATATATGGCGGCTATACCAAAACTTGATTCGATTTGGATAATTTTTGGTAGAAATATTTTGTACCCCATGAGAACCCAAAATATGAAATTCAAACAAATTCGGCTGAAAAACTTGAAATCCTCAAACTTCGGTAAATCGGAGGTATCTTTATATGGGAACTATGCCAAAAAATTGGTCCAGTATTCATAATTTTTGGTAGGAATATTTGTCAACCAGTGAGAACCCCATATTTTAAAAAAACAGTCAATTTGGTCGAAATCCCGTATCTGAAATCGCCAATTAACCTCAAATTCGGGGTATCGATATATGGGGGCCTATACCAAAACTTGATTCGATTTTGATAGTTTTTGGTAGAAATATTTTGTACCCCATGCGAACCCAAAATATGAAATTCAAATCAATTCGGTTAACAAATGTGTCTTAAATCCATAAAATACTGAAAATCGGAGGTATACTTATATGGGTGTTATACCAAAACTAGGTGCAATGTCAAAAATTGTTGTTGGAAATATTTGCCACATAATGCGAACCCCAAATATCAAATTTTAAATAATTCGATTGAATAATGTGTCTAAAATCCTCAAAATATCGAAAAATCGGAGGTATAGTTATATGGGGGCTATACCAAAGCGCGGTTCAATGTCCATAATTTTTGGTGCAAATATTTGGCACCTAATGCGAACCCAAAATGTAAAATTTTAAATAATTCGATTTAGAAATGTGTCTTAAATCTACAAGATACCGAAAATCGGGGGTATCGTTATATGGGGGCTATACCAAAATGCGGTTCAATGTCCATAATTTTCGGTAGAAATATTTCATACCCCATGCGAACCCAAAAGTATGAAATTCGAACCAATTCGGTTTTCAAATTTGTCTTAAATCCTTAAAATAATTAAAATCGGAGGTATTCTTATATGGGGGCTATATCAAAACGTGGTTCAATGTCCATAATTTTTGGTAGAAATATTTGCCACCTAATTCGAACCCAAAATATAAAATTTTAAATAATTCGATGAATAATGTGTCCTAAATCCACAAAATATCGAAAATCGGAGGTATCGTTATATGGGGGCTATACCAAAACGCGGTTCAATGCCCATAATGTT
>NW_026873530.1:0-15010 GCF_032173495.1 Musca vetustissima | reverse complement strand
GCAATTTGTAATATTTGGTATATTATTTACTATAATCAAAGATGTACATAAAAGACAGTGTTCATTGAAAAAATATAACAAGCGAAAAAGCGTAAAGTTCGGCCGGGCCGAACTTTGGATACCCTCCACTATAGATAAACTGACAGGTAGTAGAAATGAAAATAAAGGGAAAATACCAAAAAGTGAACCTATACCGACATGTCTAAAAACGGATTATGTATACCATAATGTAAACCATAATACAAATTTCAGAAAATTTTAATTGATAATTCAAAATCGAAAATGGAGAATATCGGTCCACTTCTTCTGAAACCTCCACACAGGGGCTAGGTCTAAATGCGGCTATAGTTCATTATCGAACCTTAAGTTCTAATTTTTTATCTCGCTATCCTCTGCAGGTGAAATGATTACAATAGAGTCTTAGAACCAAACTCAAAACGCGGAACAAATCAGATAATTATTTTAATATAAAAAAAGAGGGTTATAGGGGGACTACCCCAAAAAGGGGGCGAATATTCATAATTTTTGGTAGGGAGATTTGTTACCATATACGACTACAAAATACCAAATTGCAGCGAATTCGGTTGAAGAATGCGCTCAAGAAACCAAAATACCGAAAATTGGGGGTACCCTTATATGGGGGTTATCCGAAAAAATCGACCAATATTCATAATTTTTTGTGGAGAGATTTGGTACCTATTAAGAACTCAAAATACTAAATTACAGCTAATTCGGTGGAAAAATACGATCAAAACCCCCAAAATACTGAATATTGGGTGGTACCGTTATATAGGGGCTACCAGGAAAAGTGGACCTATATTTATAATTTTTTGTGGAGACATTTAGGACCCAATAAGAACCCAATGTAGCAAATTTCAGCGAATTCGGCTGAAAAACGCGCTCAAGAACCCTAAAATACCGAAAATGGGGGGGGGGGGGGGGTACCCTTATATGGGTGCTACCCGAAAAAATGGACCTATATACATAAATTTTTGTAGAGAGATTTGGTACCTATTAAGAACTCAAAATAATAAATTACAGCCAATTCGGTGGAAAAATACGACCAAAACCCCCAAAATACTGAAAATTAGGAGGTACCCTTATATGGGGGCTACCAGAAAATATGAAACTATACTTATAATTTTTTTGTGGAGACATTTAGTATCCAATTAGAACCCAATGTACCCAATTTCAGCGAATTCGGCTGAAAAACGCGCTCAAGAAGCCCAAAATACTGAAATTTGGCGGGTACCCTTATATGGGAGCTATGCCTAAACGTGGACCGATATATCCCATCTTCGAACTTGACCTGCCTGCAGACAAAAGACTATTCAAGAATATTAATTAAAGAAATCTACATATCCTTGAATAAATCCTACATTTCATAGACCTTGAAAAAATTCTTACATATATATTAGTTAGGTGCTTAATAAAAATCCACCTCTTGTGAGGTGCTTAAAAAATATTTTTGAATGAATCCACGATTCGTTGGACCCTTGAAAAAAAATATTATTTTAATAAATACACGCCTTATTGGAACCTTGAAAACATACCCTTTGATAAATCCATGTTTCGGGTAATGCCTTCAAAAATAATATTCTTTAAAAATCCGTATAACGACATCAGTAAGACATTAATAATTTATCCATAGTTACGTTACAATTTTACCAACTCGCATATCCTTCCTTACAAAAACACACACATCCTCACACGTATGTGTGCCATACATTATTGTAACCACAAACTGTGATTTATTGATGCTCTCCAAACTGTATTTGCATATTTTATTTTATTTTGTATCCTTAACTTTTTGAATGTAAAACATATTCAAAATTGCATATATATATATATATATATATGAAAAATTGTTTGTCGATTGTGTTGCATTTTTAATTGGTTGTGTGTAGTGGGTTGGGTTTCTTTTTTTGGGGAAATCCCCTTGGTAACGTTAATTTGTCAACAATTTTCCAGTTTTTGACTACGTGTTGTCGCCTGAACGTGTTTCAAATTTTTCATCGATGATATTTTGGAAAAATATATATTGACAACAACAACAACAGCAGCGGTAACATAACCGAAAACAAATTCATAGAAAATCCCAATAACGTGGCTAAATGCCAAAAAAAAAACTTGGCTGTTCTTACACACATACCCAGAGTTAAACACCCAGAATATATTCCAAAATTTCTATATTTTTTGGGAGGGTGTGTGTGGAAGATCCTTTATGAAAAATGCAAATACCTGTGATCAGATATTCAGCTTAAAGGTGGAAATCAAATGTTTCGTAATTTATTGGCATATTTGTATATAATTTAGATTTAAGGACAAATATTTTTTAAGGACCTAACCAGGCTTGGATTTATTAAAAAATATTTTCTCAAGGACCATTAAGGCGTGGATTTATTAAAAAATATTTTCTCAAGGACCTTTCAGGCGTGGATTTATTAAAAAATCTTTTCTCAAGGACCTTTAAGGCGTGGATTTATTAAAAAAAATATTTTCTCAAGGACCATTAAGGCGTGGATTTATTAAAAAATATTTTCTCAAGGACTTTTAAGGTGTGGATTTATTAAACAATATTTTCTCAAGGACCTTTAAGGCGTGGATTTATTAAAAAATATTTTCTCAAGGACCTTTAAGGCGTGTATTTAATAAAAAATATTTTCTCAAGGACCTTTAAGGCGTGGATTTATTAAAAAATATTTTCTCAAGGACTTATAAGGTGTGGATTTATTAAACAATATTTTCTCAAGGACCTTTAAGGCGTGGATTTATTAAAAAATATTTTCTCAAGGACCTTTCAGGTAGTGGATTTATTAAAAAATATTTTCTCAAGGACCTTTCAGGCGTGGATTTATTAAAAAATATTTTCTCAAGGACCTTTCAGGCGTGGATTTATTAAAAAATATTTTCTCAAGGACCTTTAAGGCGTGGATTTATTAAAAAATATTTTCTCAAGGACCATTAAAGCGTGGATTTATTAAAAAATATTTTCTCAAGGACCTTTCAGGCGTGGATTTATTAAAAAATATTTTTTCAAGGACCCAACAAGGCGTGGATTTATTAAAAAATATTTTTTCAAGGACCCAACAAGGCGTGGATTTATTAAAAAATATTTGTTCAAGGACCCAACAAGGCGTGGATTTATTAAAAAATATTTTTTCAAGGACCCAACAAGGCGTGGATTTATTAAAAAATATTTTTTCAAGGACCCAACAAGGCGTGGATTTATTAAAAAATATTTTTTCAAGGACCCAACAAGGCGTGGATTTATTAAAAAATATTTTTTTCAAGGACCCAAAAAGGCGTGGATTTATTAAAAAATATTTTTTCAGGCTCCCAACAAGGCGTGGATTTATTAAAGAATATTTTTTTTTCAGGCTCCCAACAAGGCGTGGATTTATTAAAAAATATTTTCTCAAGGACCTTTAAGGCGTGGATTTATTAAAAAATATTTTCTCAAGGACCTTTAAGGCGTGGATTTATTAAAAAATATTTTCTCAAGGACCCAACAAGGCGTGGATTTATTAAAAAATATTTTTTCAAGGACCCAACAAGACGTGGATTTATTAAAAAAATATTTTTTCAAGGACCCAACAAGGCGTGGATTTATTAAAAAAATATTTTTTCAAGGACCCAACAAGGCGTGGATTTATTAAAAAAATATTTTTTCAAGGACCCAACAAGGCGTGGATTTATTAAAAAAATATTTTTTCAAGGACCCAACAAGGCGTGGATTTATTAAAAAAAAATATTTTTTCAAGGACCCAACAAAGCTTGGATTTATTAAAAAATATTTTTTCAAGGACCCAACAAGGCGTGGATTTATTAAAGAATATTTTTTCAAGGACCCAACAAGGCGTGGATTTATTAAAGAATATTTTTTCAAGGACCCAACAAGGCGTGGATTTATTAAAGAATATTTTTTCAAGGACCCAACAAGGCGTGGATTTTTTAAAGAATATTTTTTCAAGGACCCAACAAGGCGTGGATTTATTAAAAAAATATTTTTTCAAGGCCCCAACAAGGCGTGGATTTATTAAAAAAATATTTTTTCAAGGACCCAACAAGGCGTGGATTTATTAAAAAAATATTTTTTCAAGGACCCAACAAGGCGTGGATTTATTAAAAAAAAATATTTTTTCAAGGACCCAACAAAGCGTGGATTTATTAAAAAATATTTTTTCAAGGACCCAACAAGGCGTGGATTTATTAAAAAAATATTTTTTCAAGGACCCAACAAGGCGTGGATTTATTAAAGAATATTTTTTCAAGGACCCAACAAGGCGTGGATTTATTAAAGAATATTTTTTCAAGGACCCAACAAGGCGTGGATTTATTAAAGAATATTTTTTCAAGGACCCAACAAGGCGTGGATTTATTAAAAAAATATTTTTTCAAGGCCCCAACAAGGCGTGGATTTATTAAAAAAATATTTTTTCAAGGACCCAACAAGGCGTGGATTTATTAAAAAAAAAATATTTTTTCAAGGACCCAACAAAGCGTGGATTTATTAAAAAATATTTTTTCAAGGACCCAACAAGGCGTGGATTTATTAAAAAAATATTTTTTCAAGGACCCAACAAGGCGTGGATTTATTAAAAAAATATTTTTTCAAGGCCCCAACAAGGCGTGGATTTATTAAAAAAATATTTTTTCAAGGACCCAACAAGGCGTGGATTTATTAAAAAAATATTTTTTCAACGACCCAACAAGAAGTGATTAAATCCACGCCTTATAGGCATTAGAAAGGATATTCTTTAATAAATCCACGCCTTATAGGCCATAGAAAAACCATTAAGGAATGGAGTAAAGTCGGACGGGCCGACTATACGATACCCTTCACCACTTGGGTATATTGTACATATGTGTCCATACAATTGTACGTCAATCTTCCCTCGAAGGAAGATTATGATAAAAATAATTTCATTCGGGCAGATTTAGAGTCGTCTGCGTACCATGGGACAAATTTACGGAAAATGACTTATAGCAAAATTAATACACGCTATTCGGTACGCCGCACTGTTAAAAATTTAATCTCAATCAGACACCCGTTCGAAATACATAGGAAAGCTATGGCTGCATCTGCACCAATTTCAATAACGTCATTCAAGTCTCAATTTTATACTTTGTGCAAAATCTCGTGTTAATCCGACAAACATTAGGAGTTTGGTGCACCATTTATGTAAAATCGGACAAAAATATATATGGGAGCTATATCTAACTCAAAACCGATTTCGTGCAATTTCGTGCAAATCGAATGATTTTCAGGGACTTGGGTGCATTATTAACATAAAATCGGGCGAAAATATATATGGGAGCTATATGTAAATCTGAACCGATTTTCATGAAACTTAGGACACATCATTCTAGGCTTAATTCATTACGCTGTGCCAAATTTCGTGCAAATCGAAAGATAAATAGGGACTTTGCTGCACCAGTTACATAAAATCGGGCGAAAATATATATGGGAGCTATATGTAAATCTGAACCGATTTTCACGAAACTAAACACACATCATTCTAGGCTTTATACAGTACGCTGTGCCAAATTTCGTGCAAATCAAAGGATATTTAGGGACTTTGGTGCATTATTAACATAAAATCGGGCGAAAATATATATGGGAGCTATATGTAAATCTGAACCGATTTTCACGAAACTAAACACACATCATTCTAGGCTTTATACAGTACGCTGTGCCAAATTTCGTACAAATCAAAGGATATTTAGGGACTTTGGTGCACCATTTACCTTAAATCGGACGAAAATATATATGGGAGCTATATCTAAATCTGAACCGATTTTCTCGAAATTTAACACACATCGTTCAAGACTTATTTCAGTACGATATGCCAAATTTCGTGCAAATCGAAGGATATGCAGGGACTTTGGTGCCCCATTTACCTTAAATCGGAAGAAAATATATATGGGAGCTATATCTAAGTCTGAACCGATTTTCTCGAAATTTAACACATATCGTTGAAGACTTATTTCAGTACGCTATGCCAAATTTCGTGCAAATCGGAAGATATATAGGTACTTTGTTGCACCATTTATATTAAATGGGACGAAAATTTATATGGGAGCTATATCTAAATCTGAACTAAATCTGAATCTGAATGAACACGTCATTCTAGGCATAATTCAGTACGCTATGCCAAATTTCGTGTCTTCGAAAAAAAAATATTCTTTAATAAATCCACGCCTTATAGGTCTTCGAAAAAAAATATTCTTTAATTAATCCACGCCTTATAGGCCATAGAAAAATATTACTTAATAAATTCACGCCTTGTTGGATCCTTGATCCTTGACTTGACACCTTATACCTTGTCATTCCTTCTACATTTATTTTATAAATATTTGAAATTACATTCCTACTTAATGTCCCCAGCTATTCAAACATTTCATTCTCATTAAAAACTTTACGAAAAATTTCTTCTTTGCACAAAAAAGGCACCTCCGGGCTCTCCAGTTACTTAACTAATTCTCCAGATGTCCTCGTGCATTACTTATTTCCCAGCAAATGCTCGAAGTTGAATATTTCTTTGGTGAAGAATTGTTTGCCTTTTGCTTGTGGATCAACATTAATCTGTTACGTCCTTTTGGGGTAGATTGGTTGGCATTGTTGTTGTTGTTGCAGCTTTTATGCAACAATGCAATCCTTCTTGGGCCATTGCCGGTTACATTTGTTCGTTCGTTTTGTGTTCCACTCACACAAATCCTGAAATAAATTCCAATTAAGATTGTTTTCACATGCTGTTTCCTTTTCCGCTTCCAGGCAGCGGCGGCAGCAGCAGCAATGGCAGCAACAGTGTACAGTTTGACAGAATACTGCACAACTTCCGTTGTAAGAGAGAGTGTGTGTGAGTGAGTTCAGGGTGTGCATGTGTTTGTGTGTCTGTTTATTTATATATTTGCCATGCATGCAGGCAGCCAGGCTGCCATTTATCTATGTGTGTGAGTGTGTTTTCCTTTTTGGCTGTAGATTCGTATGTTGTTGTTGTTTGTGCGTTATTGTATAGCATGTCGTGTGCACTGTTGCGTATGTGTAATATTTAATTATTTGTAGAAATTAAATGTTACTTATACGCTCCGACGCCCTTTAGCTGTCATTGCGCTGATTCTCCTCGGCCTTCTTCAGCTTCAGTGCCAAACACACACAAAGTTGGACTGAGATGAGTTCGGTTCGGTTCGTTTCACATCTGTTCGGTTGAAGTTCAGCGCGAACTGGTAAAAGGTTTGTCACGATATTTTATCTGTTTGCGCCAGTCTCAATGGCTGTCATTTGTATTTCCTTTGCCAGATCCAGTTCCATGTGAGCACGTGTGTGTATGGGTCTATGTGTGTGTGTGTGCAGTAGTGTGTGTGATTTCAGATGTGCGAGTTTTCAACTTTAATGCCAAACGAAATGTTAGTTCATTGTTGGAGATGCTTTGTTGTTCTTCTTCTTCCACATCTTCTGTGTGTGAGCGAGAAATCCTTTTAATTGAAATAATGAAAGTACATAATGTCCTGGTAACAGTTTTGTACGGCATACATTCTGTGTTCATTATGGTTGTTTGGCGAGGTGCGTTGCTGCTTCTTATTTGGCATTCATTTGTATTTCCGTTGACTTATTTTAACATTCGTTTTCCCATTCCCCTTCTCCATTTCCGCACATACTTTGCAGTACTTAACAAAAAATCCTAAAGAAGTTGCATCGAAGTAAGAACTTCCAGCTGTCTTAACTTTTCTGTTGTGAAAAATAAGTCAACAAGGAAAATAAATTTTTCTCGTCCTTTAAATAAAGGAATAACATATGAGCTGAGTGGGATATTATTTCTTTTTCTTTTGGATATTTCCGTTTATAATTCGAAAATCGCTAGAGCAGAGAAAACGAGAGGGTGGGCGGAGAGGTGTTAACTTTTGATAAAAATTCATATTCGTAATTTTTTTTTGGTTTCAAGAAAAAGACAAATGACAAGGCATATATTGAAAGCAAAATTAACACACACATACACACATATATAGGAAAATTGAAATGATACGAACTTTCAGTTGAAACAAAGTTTTTGGTTCAAATTGTCATCAAGTTTGTAGGGGATATATATCAGTAAAAGGATTTAAAATGCTAATTAGTGAATTATTTTTTTATAGAATAATTCAAGACATCTCCGAGGCATGAATTAAAAAAAACTGTTTTCCAAAGGCCTAGATTTTAAAAAATATTTTTTTCAAATATTAATTGAGACGTGGATTTTAATGCATATTGTTTCAAAGATTAACCGGAGCGTGTATTTTTAAAAAAAAATTTCCAAGAATGCCTTTAAAAAAATTATTCAAAAAAATGCACGGCTTTAAAAAAAATTCTTCAAAAAAATCCACGCCACAATCCAAATCCAAGCCCTTGAAAAATTTCTTTTAAAAATCCACGCTCTTGAAAAAAAAATCTTTAAATATTTTAAAAAATCCACTCCCTTGAAAAAAATTCTTTTAATAAAACCAACCCCTTGAAATAAATTCTTATAAAAAATCCACGCCCTTGAAAAAATTCTTTTAAAAAATCTTTAAATATTTTAAAAAATCCACTCCCCTGAAAAAAAATTCTTTTAAAAAATCCACGTCCTTGAAAAAAATTCTTTTAAAAAATCCACGTCCTTGAAAAAAATTCTTCAAAAAAATCCACGCCTTTGAAAAAATTCTTCAAAAAAATCCACGCCCTTGAAAAATTTCTTTTAAAAAATCCACGCTTTTGAAAAAAAAAATCTTTAAATATTTTAAAAAATCCACGCTTTTGAAAAAAAATCTTTAAATATTTTAAAAAATCCACTCCCTTGAAAAAAATTCTTTTAAAAAATCCACACCCTTGAAATAAATTCTTATAAAAAATCCACGCCCTTGAAAAATATTCTTTAAAAAGTCCACGCCCTTGAAAAAAATTCTTTAAAAAAACTCGCCCTTGAAAAAAAAAATTAAAAAAAATCACACCCTTGAAAAAATTCTTTTAAAAAATCCACGCTCTTGAAAAAAATCTTTAAATATTTTAAAAAATCCACTCCCTTGAAACAAATTCTTGAAAAAAATCCACGCCCTTGAAAAAATTCTTTTAAAAAATCCACGCTCTTGAAAAAATTTCTTTAAATTTTAAAAAATCCACGTCCTTGAAAAAATTTCTTAAAAAAAATACACGCCATTGAAAAAATTATTTTAAAAAATCCACACCTTCTTGGGCCATTAATATTTTTTAAACAAATTCACGATTTCTTAGGTCCTTAAAAATATTCTTTTTAATATCCACGCCTTCTTGGGTTCATGAACACCCTTGAAAAAAATTCTTTTAAAAAATTAACGCTCTTGATAAAAAAATTCTTTAAAAAAACTCGCCCTTGAAAAAAATTAAAAAAAACCACACCCTTGAAAAAAATCCTTTAAAAAACCTCGCCCTTAAAAAAAAATCAAAAAGAAATCACACCCTTGAAAGCAATTCTTTTAAAAAATCCACGGCCTTGAAAAAATACTTTAAAAAATCCACTCCCTTGAAAAAAGTTGTTTTAAAAAATCAACGCTCTTGATAAAAAAATTCTTTAAAAAACTCGCCCTTAAAAAAAAAAAAAATTAAAAAAACCACACCCTTGAAAAAAATTCTTTTAAAAAATCCACTCCCTTGAAAAAATACTTTTAGAAAATCCACGCCCTTGAAAAAAATTATTTTAAAATAACCACACCTTTGAAAAAAATTCTTTTAAAAAATCCACGCCCTTGAAAAAAATTATTAAAAAACTAGGCTTTTAAAAAAATCTTTAAAAAAATCCACGCCCTTGAAAAAAATCCACTCCCTTGAAAAAAATTATTCAAAAAAACCAGGCTCTTAAAAAAATCTTTTAAAAAATCCAAGCCCTTGAAAAAAATATTTTAAAAAATCCACGCCATTGAAAAAATTCTTTTAAAAAATCCACGCTCTTGAAAAAAAAAAATATTTTAAAAAATTCAAGCCCTTGAAAAAAAATATTTTAAAAAATCCAAGCCATTGAAAAAATCCACGCTCTTGAAAAAAAAAATATTTATAAAAATCCACGCCCTTGAAAAAAAATATTTTAAAAAATCCATGGCCTTGAAAAAAATTATTTTAAAAAATCCACGCCCTTGAAAAATTTTTTTTAAAAAAATCCATGGCCTTGAAAAAAATTATTTTAAAAAATCCACGCCCTTGAAAAATTTTTTTTAAAAAAATCCACCCCCTTGAAAAAAATTCTTTTAAAAAATCCACGCCGTTGAAAAAAAATATTTTAAAAAATCCACGCCCTTGAAAAAAAATCTTTAAAAAACCCACGCCCTTAAAAAAATTGTTTTAAAAAATCCACGCTCTTGAAAAAAATTCTATTAAAAAATCAACGCTCTTTATAAAAAAAATTCTCTAAAAAAACTCGCCCTCGAAAAAAAAATATTTAAAAAAACCACACCCTTGAAAAAAATTCTTTTAAAAAATACACGCACTTGAAAAAATACTTTTAAAAAATCCACTCCCTTAACAAAAAATTTTTTTAAATAATCCACGTCCTTGAAAAAATTCTTTTAAAAAATCCACGCCGTTGAAAAAATTCTTTTAAAAAATCAACGCTCTTGAAAAAAAACTCTTTAAAAAAAAACACGCCCTTGAAAAAATTAAAAAAAAACACCCTTGAAAAAATTCTTTTAAAAAATCCAAGCCTTATTTACACGCTCTTGAAAAAAATTATTTTAAAAAAACCACACCCTTGAAAAATTCTTTTAAAAAATCCACGCCCTTGAAAAAAATTATTCAAAAAACCAGGCTCTTAAAAAATCTTTTAAAAAATCCAGGCCCTTGAAAAATATTCTTGAAAAAAAAATCCACACCCTTGAAAAAAATTCTTATAAAAAATCTACGCCCTTGAAAAAAATATTTTAAAAAACCACACCCTTGAAAAAATACTTTTAGAAAATCAACGCCCTTGAAAAAATTATTCAAAAAAAACAGGCTCTTAAAAAAATCTTTTAAAAAATCCAAGCCCTTGAAAAAAATTATTTTAAAAAATCCACGCCCTTGAAAAATATTTTTTAAAAAAATCCACACCCTTGAAAAAAAATTTGTTTTAAAAAATCCACGCCCTTGAAAAATATTTTTTAAAAAAATCCACACCCTTGAAAAAATTCTTTTAAAAAATACACACCCTTGGAAAAAATTCTTTTAAAAAATCCACGCCCTTGGAAAAAATTCTTTTAAAAAATCCACGTCCTTGAAAAAATTCTTTAAAATCCACGCTTTCTTGGGCCATTAACATTTTTTAAATAAATTCACGATTCCTTAGGTCCTTAAAAAATATTCTTTTTAATATCCACGCCTTCTTGGGCACATGAAAAAAATATTTTTTAACAAACTCCACGCCTTCTGCGTCCTTGGAAAAAATATTCTTTAATAAATCCACGTCTTGTGCCTCCTTGAAAAAATATTCTTTAATAAATCCACGCCTTCGGGGTACTTGAGAGAAAAAAAATAATTTTTAATATGTATATTTCCTTCGTATCATTTAATTCCTTCCATCTATGAATAATTTGTTTTTTTTTATTATCCATATCGCTATTATGTTTCCAATCTTTTGGATAATCGATTTTTGAATTGCTGCATTTCGTCTACATATTTCTGCTACTCAAATAGCAATTATTCACTTCGAACAATATGAAGGAAATTGCTGTAAGTTGATTAAATCAAGTGAAAGATGTCAAGCTGATTATAACGAAGTATGCAACGAAATTGACTTGAAAATAATTCTTATATTGAAAGAAAAAGAAAACGCTGCGGGTTATGGGGAAAAATAAATTATGAGGAGATAGAAATATATATTTCTTCGGGGGCAGAATGGTTGACTCGGATTAGGTGGGAATTGTGGAAGGATGTTTTAAAGGAAAATCTTTAAAATATTACAAATATTGACTTGATATAGGCAGCGCTAATCTTCAGTGCTGTTAATACTCCTCAAATCTGTCATCGAACATCTATGGAATATATATCAAAGTTGACATATTTAAGAACTATGTTGCAGATCGATGCTAAAAATAACTTTCGGATATAAGTTCATAAAAAATTACATAATTTGATCTTCTAAGCCCTCTCCTAATTTTATGTTCTACTGAGCAAGAGGATACAAACATTCCTGGTATATCTACATCTACATTTACATGAGGAAATATATATGTCATCCTTATCGCTTATCTTCTACCACATTACAAACATGCTTCCTTCCTTTCGTTTGTTAAATCTCTTTTAATTCTATTATGTATTCAATTAATCAATAATTTCCAATCCATATCGTTTTCATGTTAACTCCTTAACATCACACACACATATTTCTACATACATTTGAATAATATTGTAATATATTTTCTATTAATTAATTTATTCAAAGTTCATTGTAGCGTACAATTGCTGTACATCACTCATACGTAGCGGTGTCCATAGAAATAGTTGTATGCATAGAGATATAAGGAGAGAAAGTGAGCGAGAGAGAGACAGAGTATTAATGTCATCACCTCTAATTAAAATTAATTTTTATTTCACTTAGCAACATATCTCCTTCAGCTCTAGGTCTTAAGTGGAAAATTAAATATATATGAATCGATTAAGAGCCATTATCACAGACATCGATGAATTCTACCAACATACACATACATATATACATATTTTATTACAAATATGAGACAAGGGATTAAAAGAAATTAATTAAGAAGATAGAAATATCAGATAAAGAGATAAGAATATAAATTTGGTATTTTATTTTGATTTGAATGAACTTTAAAAAAGTATTGAGAAATCACACCTAATGGGTACTTGAAAAAATATGTTTAATAAATCCACCGCTTTGTAGGGCGCTTGAAAAAATATTGTTGAATAAATGTATATCTGAGGTCCTTAAAAACTTCATCGGGATTTCAAAATGTCATAAAATATGTCCATCGGCTCATCCTCCTAAACCTTATCATTTAATTGATGACCAAGTGTCCTCCCTCCTCTTTCTTGTGGTTTCTTACAACTCAATTAAAAAGTTTTTTCCTTTTCGAATTTTATGAATAACAATTTTTTATTAAATATATTGAAGCACAACAATTTTTTTTTATAATTTGGGGTTGACTCCATTTGTTACATTATACATTTATTGTTGTTATTTTAATATTTATATTTGCCTTGATTTTGGAGACAATATCAAATTATGTCCTTTACCACGAAAAGGAAATTACTTTAAAAACAAACAAGAAAAACTGAAAGAACGAATAAATAAATGTTTCGAAACGAAAATGCAGGCTGTATCAGCTGGTTGAGGAAATAAAAAAATGTTTGGAATTTGAAAAAAAAACTTTGGAATTTAATAATAAAACGAAGTTTGATAATACAATAAAAATAAACCAGTGAGAGGAGCAGTATAGTGGGACGGAGCCGACCATACGATACCCTACACAACTACCACGAAACTCTAACATTCTGCGGATGTGTATTCCGAGCTTGGGCAATATTTCGTGATATTTGCTCCCTCTAGCCCGATTAGAGGTCAACAGCACCTCTTCCTTACACTGACATATTTTCCGAATATCACTCATATTCAGTACAGCGCTTCTCATTTATTGTACAGATTCCTTCACCGTGAGTTGTGTTGTGATTTTTGGCTTATTATTGGCATCGACTCGAAAAAACACAAAAAAATAAGTATTCGGTCCACTTCATCCCATAAGTATAATCTGATCATCACCAAAAGTTATATGCGTTGTCCTTGGCCATAATTATAACCTCATGGAAAATTACAAAGTGATCAGCGCTATATTTCCGCTCTCTAATGTGGTAATGGATTACTAAAAAATATCGGAATACGTAAGTATCTGCAAATATTTACGTGTAACTCCCACAGCCGAGTACATACGACAATATAATTGGTATCAATTTAAAGGCCAACCACTCCTCTTGAATATAATATCAACTTCTCGGGTCTATGTCCTTCAGGGGTAAATATAAGCGCCATAGAATACAAATTTTGTCATTTTTCACACAAAAGTCAGGGTGCATTTCACCCGCTAAATATTTACCGATCTTTATCAAAACAGGCATGCTTATTCTTTGGCTCGATTCCCTTCTCCATGTAAAATTTCGTGATGTTCTGACCATAATTGCGTCCTCTGGAGCGACCAGAAAATCCAACAAAAATTAAGTATTTGGTCCATTTCACCTCCTAAATATTAACCGATCTTTATCAAAAACAATAGGGGTCTTTATTAGCCAGAACCCATCCTATATGCAAAATTTCGTGAAGATTGGTCCATAACTGTGGTCTGTATCGTGTTTCCAAATTATAATGGACAGACGGACGGACACACATTTCTTGATCGCTTATATATATACCGACGTCTACAGAGCCTCTTACCAGAGCTTCTCATCACCTAAACAAACCTGTATATTACTCCTCACCACCTGTTACGACCTGTATATAGCTCCTCACCACCTGTAATGACCTCTATAGAGCTTCTCATCACCTAAACGGACCTTTATAGAGCCACTAGAAGGCTTCTTACAACCTATGCGGATCTCTATAGGGCTTCTCAACAGTTATGCAGACAGCTAAGGCGCTCCTCACATAATATATGGACTTTCTCCATGTAAAATTTCGTGATGTTCTGACCATAATTGCGTCCTCTGGAGCGACCAGAAAATCCAACAAAAATTAAGTATTTGGTCCATTTCACCTCCTAAATATTAACCGATCTTTATCAAAAACAATAGGGGTCTTTATTAGCCAGAACCCATCCTATATGCAAAATTTCGTGAAGATTGGTCCATAACTGTGGTCTGTATCGTGTTTCCAAATTATAATGGACAGACGGACGGACACACATTTCTTGATCGCTTATATATATACCGACGTCTACAGAGCCTCTTACCAGAGCTTCTCATCACCTAAACAAACCTGTATATTACTCCTCACCACCTGTTACGACCTGTATATAGCTCCTCACCACCTGTAATGACCTCTAT